>NW_021826040.1:0-13218 GCF_006345805.1 Octopus sinensis | reverse complement strand
ACCTGTGTAGCCTTCGTCAAATTCATGTTAAAAAGACGAGAAATTATTGAATCTTTCCTGAAATTCTTTAAAACAAATCCAGTTTTCTTTCATAGGTGGAAAAATTTATTACAGTATGTGGAAATAATAAGCCAGGATTTAACTTTTCTATTCATGTCGCAATTAGCAGCAACTCAAGATGTCGTCCAGCCATATTAGGAGCACCATCGGTGCACAAAAATACAGCTTCCTTAAATCAAATCCATAGTCAAAATTGTTGTAGTTTTACAGATATCTTTACTTTTAGTAGTATCGTGCATTGGTAGCAGTTCGAGAATTCTTCATAATATTATTAAAATCTCGTAACAAAAAAAAAATTATCAGATTAATATATAATGGTGCAAATCACATCATAACGTCGACTGTTTCATCGATCGCAATTGAAAAATATTCAATTTTCAAAATTTGGGTTTTAATCGCTTTTCAAAGCGCGAAAGAAATTTTTTTGATATGTTCGGCAACAATTTTTATGGTCAAAGAAATTTCTTTAAACAATGCGCATTATCAAGACACTTATTTTAGCTGTTTCAGAGACATTGTTTAATAAAATCACCATCACAATTGATTTCCCATTTAGTAAAACATTCTGCTGATTTCATAACTTGCAGTAACTGATGCAGTACTTCAATTGTAATTTTTTTTGAAACGAGCCTGTGACAAGTCAGATTATTTCGAAACTCATTAAGCTTTTAAACACGCATTAGACTTTTTATAAAAAACTTAGTACTTTCGAAATATCGTATCATTTATGATTGAAATTGAAATTCCTTTTTAAGTTGTATTCTTTTCAAACAGCGATTAGCTGGTTGCATATCAAACAAGCTATTTTGCATCAATCATCGTTGTACAAAAATAGAGAATTTCCCATTTTTTGAAGCATTCTCTTTTCATCTTTCAAACATCGTTTTTAGTTTCAGAAGAAACACTTGACATTGTCAAACAATAAACTAATCATTAAAAAATAATTAAAATTAAAAAAAATTAAAAATATTTTATATTTTAAAAGTTCGCGGGCCGCATCTATACATGCAAGGGTCGCATGTCTGACACCCCCTGATTTAATTCAAACTAACAAAGCTTAAAGAGGTCTTAAATTCAATGAGATTATTTGCGACTCCACTAATTATGAAAATTGAGCTATTTTCTCGTCAGTTCTTGCTCTCGGGCCAAAACCAACTCAACGGATTTTTGACATGTGCGCTGCTCCTGGTGGCAAGACAACTTATATATGTTTAACTTAATAAAAATATATGTAGCTGTAATTATGAGAAATTCTTAGAGGTTATATTTAAATCGGAAATCTCTTGGGAGAGGACTTGCTTCAGTCTCTTTCAGAAGTGAACTGATACTTTTCCAGTTCATGAAAAGTTTAGAAAGACAGTCGACAGTATGCTTACGGAGATCGGGAATCCTGTGTGTGATAAAAACAAATAAATGGCATATGACCACAATTGCAGGATTTCTCGCCTCCAAGTATGCAATTCTCGACATGGAGAATTTGGGTGTTGAGTTTATCAAAGATGCTCAAGGAAAATATTTTCTTAAGAACATTAATTGTAAATGCTACATTCGGTGCTATTCAAATGCATAGACGAACAAAATGTTGATTTAGCTACATCCTCAGAGTGATTATCTAAAGGAATAATGGTCCACGGAGTAAAGCATTGTACTGTCTCTTGCAGGATAGGAATTTGTTCTTCACATCCATGGGATCTTTATGCAGTCACTGTAAAAATGCAAGAAAACAATTGATCATTTGGCTACGCAGTGTAAAGATGTTAAACAGTGATTATCTGCGGAGACACAATGAAGTTGTGAAGTGCATTCACCTTCATTTGTGTCGAACCTACGGTATTAAAGAGGAAGCAAATTAAAGACTCATTCTGTTCAGTCCATAATATCGACGCAGAATGTTGAAATCAGAGTCGATATGTCAATCATGACGAAACTAAAGTTCAATCCAACAAACCAGATATCTTCGTGTATGACAAAACCAAACAAGAGATAACCTTAATTGAAGTTGCATCACGTCACAAGATCGCCTCAAACAAGTCGAAATTGAGAAATTTCATAAATATGATCTGCTCGCAAACGAACTTTCGATACTTTATGATGCAAAGGTAAGATCATCCCGGTTGTCTTGACCTGGGACGGTGTTGTTTCGAGATATTTCAAAAACTATATGGACAAATTATCGATCGAAAAAGCACAAGAACTTATATTCAATCTGTTTTTTGAAAAGGACTCTAGAAGCATGGTAGTTGAACACAGACATGGAGTGAGAGTATCTGCCGAAGAATACGCCTCTGCTGCTGCTTACCAGTTTGCAGAGTGACATGCTGCCGTGACACGGCGCCGGTGAAAGATATGAGACAAATAGAAAATCTATCTGACTGAGAGATGGAGAGTGAGGAGAAACTGGTTGCAAGCTCTTCTCCTAAAAGGAGGAGAGAGATTCCAATAATCGGGACTATGAATCTAAATTAAATAGTCTAGCTTAAGTTAAATTTGTTTCTTTTAATAAAAAGGTGAGAAATTCTTGAGTCTTATTTTCTAATGACGTAAACACGCAGCGATGACAAGTATTTGTAGGAAATTTCCATCATCTTGAAGTTGTTAATATATGATGTTATTGTCTTAAGAGTGGGCGAGAAATCCTATCTGTATAGTTTTAATATTGTTTACATAGAAATTTAACTTGGATTGTGTTTTGTATGATGCCCCTTGCAGTGACACGAGAGTGATATCAAATGATCAATCAGCGAAGCAGTCGAGAAATATGAAGAATGTCTTAAAAACAGCACACCTTTAAAAAGAATTGATTTTGGCTGCCATTAAAAGTTGTTGTCCTGGGAAAACAGTTGTTTACTTGACATGTTCATTATTGGTTACAAAAAAAAAATTTGTTCAATACGACTTAATAAATCAGACTACATCAATTCAAACATGCTCATTTTGAGAATAAGACAGGATGTTAATGTCAAACAAATGATCCGATTAATAAAGAAAGAAAAAATAATAACAGCCTATCTAAAAAAAATCAGATCCTGGTTGCCAGTTTAAATTCCTCGAACTCAAGTGGGAAAAAAAATTTTTTGATCTCCTGAGTTCCTTTTATAAAATATGTCTTTCATTCTGTCGTGATAAATGTATAATATATTTTGTTTTTATATCTTTTTGGCAGCAGACAATGTAGTCAGTTTGGTTATAGATAAGCAAGTAGTTCCCATTTTTGTCAGATCTCCTTTCCGTGCCGAGCAGAATTTTCAAAAAAAACCGTGTTGCATAAGTATAGCTTTACAGAATTAGCCAATACTCCAGGGCAGGTTTTTATATCCTCTTCCCGTTTCGTTGATTAAAGTGCGACGGCGAATATCAGCTTTAAGTTCCATTCGCCGGCGATAAAAAAAGTGTAGATTATTCTAAAGACGGGTATGTACGAATCAGTCATTACCAATCAAACAATTTCTGTTCAATTTTTTTAAATATGCAAAAGATGGTTATTAGATAGTCATGCAGAAAACTATTTAAACAAAAAAATCCATTAAATATATTTATTAAATAGGGTTTATAATTCGGGCCCAGAAATTTGAATTTTTGTACTAATGATACATTAATTGCAACCCACCAAGTTAAATTTGCTTTAGAATATAATAATAAATCAGAGACCTCTTCCAAGTGGTGGTAATTGACATAGAATGCAGGTCGTCCCAACATCTCTGTGAGAATGAATTAGCAGGTGGTCTTGAGGCCTTTGTTCGACGACAAATTTCGATTGCCATCTGATACCAGGAGGATGCGTTGCGTTCAGTGGAAAGGGGGAGAACAGCAACCACCAGTGAGTCACACGACAATCGAGAAGAGAGGAAAGCGGTAATGCAATATCTGCTGGGGAGCGAGACCAATGCCTCCGAATCGTATTGGAAGCGTGGCTTGGGTCCACGAGGCTTCGTCAAAACGAATGTTGCAGAGATTTTCGGCACTGTGTTTCAGCCCTGTTTCCAGTTCTTTGAGAAGTTCAGGGTTTATAAGCAGGGGGCAGAGCGGAGAACGTGTTGTAGCTTGGGGAGTGATATGAAGTTTTTCAACAAGAAAAACCCTTCGTGAGCGTCCAGGATGGATAGCCTGCTTGACATGAGCTCAAAAGTGGATAATTTTCCGGACAGTATTTTCTCGATTCCTTCCGAGAAAATGGGAGATCCTAAGACTTCAAGCGACCCTTTCCTGGTATAATACCACCCGGTAAGACTGAGTGATATTTTTCCACTATAGTCGCGAAATCTTCCTCGTTGGCGTTGAGGTTTATGATCTCACATTTTGAGGGGTTCAACTGTAATCCAATTTTGTTCAGACTTACAGCGATTGATTCGATATCCAAGATGACTTGGTGAGCAGGACCACCAATAGTAATGTCATCCAGATACCAAACGTTGAGCGGTGATTTTACGGCGTGTGCTGTTGGGTTAACGCCCATGGAGAAGAGTAATGGACCAAGGGGGTCACCTTGTTGGACCCAGAGGAGGACAAGATCGTGTGTCCGTCTATCATTAGTTCAGGTGTGCAGCCGTAGCACATGCTGGCCATCGGGAGTAATGGAATGTTATGTTTGCTGCATTCTTTAAGGAAGTATGAGCGGTCGATGCAATTAAAAGCATTTTTCATGTCCAATTTAGCAAGAATACAGTCGTTATAAGCCGAGTGTGAAAACTCTGTAAAATCCCTCACGGCGTGGACAGTGGCTTCGCAGCCACCTTTAACACCGACACCCATCTGTATGTTATGGAAAATTTTCGGAAACAGATGTGAAGACCTGGCGCAAGCGATCTTAGCCGCCAGTCTGGACGACCTGCATTCTATGTCAATTTACCACCACTTGGAAGAGGTCTCTGATCAATCTCGTCTTGCATGCCTTAGAAGCGCTTCACAAAAACAATCGGAGCGTGGCTCAATGCATGTCCTATCCCTTCAGTCGGAAACAAACTGGACGACGAGACATTGCGAATTGCAATCTCCTTACGCCTTTGCATGAAGATCTGTCGCCAGCACCGCTGTAGTTGCGGGGCTTCCGTTGACGAATTCGGACGGCACGCTCTCTCATGCAGACGCAGTGCAGGCCGGTTCCAAGACATCATGCAATGAACCTAATTGTCAAGAACGCTTTGCATGCAGCTGGTTTTCCCGGCCTCCTGGTCTCATCCGCACAGACGGAAAAAGACCTGATGGGATAACAATTTTTCCGTACACCAACGGGAAGTGCCTTGTTTGGGACTGCGCCTGCACCGACACCTACTCAGAGACAAACCTGATCGCCTCAGCCTCCTCTCCAGGATATGCTTCACAGAACTACGAAAAAATTAAAAAATTAAAATATTCAGAGCTCAAGGACAGGTTCATAGTGCAACCGATTATTGTGGAGTCATCTGGAGTCTTCGGTCCGGAATCAATCTCTTTTATAGGAACTTGGATCCCTGATCTCGGTTCAGACGAAAGATAGAAGGGAGACCGAATGGCTGTTTCAACGCCTTTCAACAACCGTTGTCAGGGGTAATAGCCACGCTATCCTTTCTGCTCTTAAGCAACCTTAATTAACATATTGAAAATAATTCTTTAATTTAATAAATATATTTGTTGAGAATATAAATCAAAATTGATATAATCAATGATTTTTAATGATAATTCAGAATTCGAAAGAAATAAATTGTAAAATCCTTTTATAAGACTTCTTTATTGAATTTTCTACTGAATATCAAATGTGTGGTTAATTTAGAAAACATATTGGACTACTATCAAAAATAATTTAAACTATAATCTTTTTCTGAAAGTAGCTTAGAAAAAACCCTTATTTTTATATTATTTTTTCAACATTTTAAAGTTTAGAAAACAAAAAATTTATTATAAAAAAAATATTATTTTGCCTTAGCCCTTTTTCCGGCTTCGTTTTCTTTATTTTGGTAGGTCCTTATAAACTGTGCGTCTACCAATTTATACAAGTACTTCTTGATAACCGACCTAAATTGTTATAAATGTAATCATACCCACATTCCTCCCTTATTCCTTTTAAGGGTAACCAGTTCGGTTCGCCCTTGACTGTTTTTTCCTAGACCCGAACCTTTATCTTAATAATAAAATGGTATGGTGTGGGTGTCTGTCTGTCTGTCTGTCTGTTGTCTGTCTGTGGTCTGTCTGTCTGTCTGTCTGTGTGTGCACACCAACTTCAAATTGGCAATACGATGTCCTCGACTTACATGATGAGGTCCTAAACCTTCCCCCCAAAAAAATAAAAAAAAAATTTTCTGCATTTTGGTTAAAATGAACAACTACATGTCCTCGACTACATGATGAAGTCCTTAAAACCTTCCCCCCCAAAAAAAATTAAAAAAAATTTTCTGCATTTTGGTTAAAATGAACAACTACAATGTCCTCGACTTACATGATGAAGTCCTTAAAACCTTCCCCCCAAAAAAATAAAAAAAAAATTTTCTGCATTTTGGTTAAAATGAACAACTACAATGTCCTCGACTTACATGATGAAGTCCTTAAAACCTTCCCCCCCAAACAAAATTAAAAAAAATTTTCTGCATTTTGGTTAAAATGAACAACTACAATGTCCTCGACTTACATGATGAAGTCCTTAAAACCTTCCCTCCCAAAAAAAATTAAAAAAAATTTTCTGCATTTTGGTAAAATGAACAACTACAATGTCCTCGACTTACATGATGAAGTCCTTAAAACCTTCCCCCCCAAAAAAATTAAAAAAAATTTTCTGCATTTTGGTTAAAATGAACAACTACAATGTCCTCGACTTACATGATGAAGTCCTTAAAACCTTCCCTCCCAAAAAAAATTAAAAAAAATTTTCTGCATTTTGGTTAAAATGAACAACTACAATGTCCTCGACTTACATGATGAAGTCCTTAAAACCTTCCCCCCCAAAAAAAATTAAAAAAAATTTTCTGCATTTTGGTTAAAATGAACAACTACAATGTCCTCGACTTACATGATGAAGTCCTTAAAACCTTCCCCCCCAAAAAAAATTAAAAAAAATTTTCTGCATTTTGGTTAAAATGAACAACTACAATGTCCTCGACTTACATGATGAAGTCCTTAAAACCCCTTCCCCCCCAAAAAAATTAAAAAAAATTTTCTGCATTTTGGTTAAAATGAACAACTACAATGTCCTCGACTTACATGATGAAGTCCTTAAAACCTTCCCCCCCAAAAAAATTAAAAAAAATTTTCTGCATTTTGGTTAAAATGAACAACTACAATGTCCTCGACTTACATGATGAAGTCCTTAAAACCTTCCCTCCCAAAAAAATTAAAAAAAATTTTCTGCATTTTGGTTAAAATGAACAACTACAATGTCCTCGACTTACATGATGAAGTCCTTAAAACCTTCCCCCCAAAAAATCAAAAAATTATTTTCTGCATTTTGATTAAAATGAACAACGCGAATGTCCTCGACATTCATGATGAGGTCCATTAAAACCTTCAAGGCAAAAATCTCACGTATTAAGAATATCCTTGATGAAAACGACAGCGAGAATATTAACAATGATGAACTCCCAATTATTCGCGATAAAGAAATTCAATTCATCCTATGTTTTTCTCTTTAAAATTAAATGCATATATCATTATCGACCATGAATCAAAATTAAAGCTATTATCATATTTGACTTTGACAGAATGTGCAATCACAGATTGCACGACTTTGAATAGAGTGTGCAATTAACAGATTTTGAAAAACCACTTTGATAGTTGAAACCACATTAGCACAATCATTAACACAATTTACCACCATTGACGCACGACCTTGAATAGAGTGTGCAATTAACAGATTTTGAAAAACACTTTGATAGTTGAAACCACATTAGCACAACCATTAACACAATTTACCACCAATTGACAGCGCAATCAGAAGAATTTGCGTAAAAATATTAACTATTTACTTGAGTTTTTCGTAAAGATAGAATTTATTTTCGGTATGCCTCTTTTCCTAAACTTTTTTATTATTCAAAAATAATTTTTTAAATAGATAACCGAAGGAGGAAAAACGAAGCTGAAGAAAAAACGGTCAGCTTAATAAGGTAATTAATTAAATCTTTTTTGTGTGTCGCTTTCTTGCCTGCCGCATCTCCCCCTGCCCCATTTCCGCCAGTAAAAAACAAAAAAATAAAAAAGAAAAAAGGAAATTACAAAGGAAAAATGAAAAAATTAAATATAAAAAAAATAGACCACAAAAAATGAAAAAAAAAGTTTGCAATGACAATAAACAAGGCCCAGGGACAGTCATTAAAGGTAGTTGGGTTATTTTTAGAGAGTGAGTGCTTTTCACATGGACAGCTGTATGTGGGATGCTCGAGGGTAGGCAGAAGAGAAAATTTATTAATATATGCCAAGGAAGGACGGACGACAAACATCGTTTATCAACAGGCGATAGAATAGGGTTACATTAAACCAGGTAGTTTTATACATCTACATAAACTTATAGTTGTTTGATGAAACAGGCCCTCCGCAGGAGCTAGGTCGCGGTGAGCGAAGCGAGCTGCCGAGCTAGTATTTTATAATTTTAACACAAACCTTCTTTCCAGCCATATTTTTCCAAAAATTTCTTTGAGGAGAAAACCATTTGTGCATATTTTATCGCAGTTTTATTTATTTATACAGTTTTTCTATAATTTACTTCCTTCCACGTTGTTTATAATTTCCTTCCTTCTACGTGTGTTCTTTTTATAATTTCCTTCATTCTTAGTAAAATTTAACAAATTTAATTTTAGTAGTAAATTTACTTTTTTAGTAAAATGCAGGGACTGGGCGGTCTTTATCTACCCCCTACTAACAGCCTCTTTTTAAATAAATATTTTTATTTCCTTTCTTCCACGTGTTGTATAACATATCATGCAAAAAAAACTTTAATCAATTTTACTTTTTTAGTAAAATTTAACAAATCAGAAAATTCACGCCGCACCGTTATATCTTTGCCCCGATCGCAGTGGAGACGTCGGGAGTCCTTGGTCCCAGGACTAAAAAATTCCTTATTAAACTGGGGGACCTGGCAAGCAGGAGGAGAAACGATCATGGGCGAACCGAACTGGTCACCATTAAAAGGAATAAGGGAGGAATGGGGGTATGATTACAATTTATAACAATTTAGGTCGGTTATCAAGAAGTACTTGATAAATTGGTAGACGCACAGTTTATAAGGACCTACCAAAATAAAGAAAACGAAGCCGAACTGGTCACCATACCATTTTTCTAATTAAAATGACACTAAACCCTTTTTATAATAAATTATTTTCGTTTTTAATTGAATGTCAAACTATGTAGGTCACGCTGTCACAATGTAGGTCACCATGATCGCCAGCGTGGTATGGTCGCCAGCTATGGCGCGACATATTATACATTTTTAAATTAGTAATATGTGCTAGTGTGAATTGCATTAATTGCGAGATACAATAGAATGTTAAATACGGGTCATTATGGTATATAAATCCATATGATTCTGATGATCGCCACTTCATTGACCATCCTGAATTAAAAAAAAATTTTCAAGTAATTTTATCTAAACGTTTATATTTAATAGATCACTCCAGTATTCAATAGTTATTATGAGAGGTTCGAGCATTACATCAATGATCACACTTTCTATACCAATTTTGTTGTCGACCTCCACGGTCGATCGAGAGAGATGACAAAGGAGGAGTTACAAAACTACCAAGTGATAAACAAGGCCTAATCATTGTACTTGAAATAATTTCTTATGTATCGCTGTTTTAATATTTTGTTTATAAATCCCATTCCGTGGAGCGAGAGGAATTATATGCGATATATTGAAAGTAATAATATGTTTGGTCTATAGTTATAGGACACACTCATAATTGGCGACGACCTTTGCCAGTTTTTCGCTTGCTTAGAATTTAACATTAATTATTTTGACTGTTTCGACACATATTTGTGTCCAGAACTTGTTGAAATGATGCAAAAATCTGGCAGCGAAAAGAAGTCATTGAAAGAAACGCCCAGAATCATTTGGACTTCGACTTCGAAAATTATGACTCGTGGTCAGGAATAAGAGCTGCGCGTGATCTTTACTAATTAGTCGATTCTATAAAAAACAATAGATTAGATTGGTAAATTTTTAAATTTGTCCGATTTTATTTTTTAACTCGTGTGCTCTGCAGGCTAAATCAGTTCGATACACCCAAGGCCTGTGACATTATAATTTATTAAAAATAAAATAATTAAATTCGTGTTCAGTTTAAAAAATCTAGAAAAAAATATACAATAATGATTAAAATTTGGTAGAAATTGATCATTTTAGATTTTAGGGCGCTAAAATACAAGATCGCCAAATCCGGGAACAATAAATAAAAGTTAGCCATAAGAATATAAAGAATAGAACTTTCTATCAAAACAAGGTAAAATTCAATGAATAAAGATAAATGAAAAGATTTCAAATAAGCGATATGAACATTGAAAGAATAAACTCGCAAATATTACAAAATGATGAATTTCAGATAATTTATTAATTAAAAGAAACTACATCGCAAAATATTCCTTCTAATCCAATTAAATAAAAAAATAAAGATTGACAAATAATGGCAAATTGTGAAACAGACTAAGAGCAGATTGTTTCCTTGGAAATTTTGCTCCAGTAGATTTTCGAGCAGTTTGTTTTAGTTCTAGCCATATTTTTTTATTTCAGACAGAACCAATTCAGACGAGTTATTTTTGTTTTATATTATTCCGAATTTTTAAACAACGTTATTCCGAATTTTTTCGAGTAATGCAAAAAAGTATCATTCCGAAAATTTTAAAAATAAAAAATTAAATATTTTTAAAATAATATTTTATTAGCACCATCAAATAATTGTAACTATTTCTTAAATTGATGAATTTTGCGAGATTACAGACTAAATTACTAGTGTACTAATTAAAGAAAAAACAGAGAACGATCAGATCCCGGTCAAAAGAATAGCTTGCGCGTTTCCACGCATGATTGTAACAGAGATCCTCTGTCTTAGCCAAGAAAATTCGCTTGCATCCATGTTTCTCTGAGCGATAAGGAGGCAGACGTGTTTTAAGAACTTGGATGTTTGCGGGACGAAGGCTGCACAGGTCTCGAGTGCCAAAGGGACAATTACTAGTTGGATTGTTGGAATAGTTATTAAAGAACAAATGAATAAAACAATCATTTTTAAAGTGTTATTTTGTATTCGTGTACTTAGTAACTGCCTTTGAACCTTTTGTAATTGCATGTTTTGCCAATTCACGGAAAGAATCAGACGAACTGCATTCTGTATTTCACGTGAGGTAATGGTAGCCTTCGAATTCTGATAGACTAAATTTGAAGCCTCGGTTTTATTTTGCCATAAACAACGAATGTGAAACTGTTTATTAAGAAATATTTTAATTTTCTACAATTTTAGCAATAGTTACGATTATCAATTATATCGATTAAACGAAGAAAAGGCCAGCTGCCTGGCGGATCGCCAAACTGTTCCCCCGGAGTGCGCATTGAGATTTTGGCTCCGAGTTTGCGGAGGAACTTTTCTGTCTTTGGACCAAAAACACCCGACGTCTCCATCGCTATCGGCACCACGAAAAACTTTTCAAAAGGGCAAAATATTTGGAAAGCTTTAAATCTTCAGCCTTTTTAGCAGCTGATTTAGCCTCCAAAGCAAACGAGGTTAGATGTGAAGCAGAGAAAGTATCCCAGCAGCTTGTATCCCATACGAGGCTTTTCCCCCTCTCAAATGGGAAAAGGGTAGACGAAACCAAACTAGTTTACACTTTCCTCCGCGAAACTTCATCATGCGGTGTCTGTTTTTTCTTTTTGCCTTGGCAAAAATGGGGTTCGCTGCTCCTTTTAAATGGCTATTTCCATCTCTACTGCCTCAAAATCAGCAAGACAGCCGCCTCGGCAATCACCAGATGGCTTTGCTCTTCCTGTCTGCTTTGTCCCCACGTTCTGGGCCTAACTCGCCTAAATTTATTTGTCGACAACTCGTCTACGAAGAAAAATATTTTAAGGGTAAATAAAATAAAATTTTAAAACAATTACTTTTTATTCTGAACTTTTAAGCAAATCAAACCATCAATTTGCTTAAAATAGCAATCTACTTCTATTCGATTCAATGAAATTTTAATATGCTATTCTCAGTCAAGTTCCTTTTTGCAGTCTGTCGCAGACACTTCAAGATACCTTCCTGACTTATCACAAATCGCAAAAATTCTTTGTTCTTCCCTGGTCAAAATATTGACAAAAGCTGCCAAATTTGGGTGCGCTATGTTAAAAGAACTGTTCAACAGCTAATGCCAACCTTTTAATGAATTATTTGTCCTAGGCATCAACTTTAATACCTGATGAAAACGACTCCAAAAACAAGATGGGTCAGCAATAAAATGTTTTTAAAATAAATCAAAAAATTTATTATTTTTTGGTTGTTTTCTTTTCCTGTAGCATCAAGAGAAAATTTTTTAAATTCCAATAAAACATTTTCCACAGGGATGAAAGCTAAATGGTAGCACTGACGTCATAAGATGGGTCAGCGGTAAAATTTTTTTTTAAATAAATCAAAAAATTCATTATTTTTTGGTCGTTTTCTTTTCCTGTGGCATCAAGAGAAAATTTTTCAAATTCCAATAAAACATTTTCCATAGGGATGAAAGCTAAATGGTAGCATTTACTCAATAATTTTCGTTCCCACGATGAAGCGTCTTTGTAGGCTCACACAAAACCAAGACATTGTATTTTCCGTCGATGATTTGGCCGAAATATAAATTACAGCCCATTACATTAGACGACGAAAAAATTAGATGGCATCTTTCTGGTCAGATGCTTTTTATCTCATGATTCTCAAACGGGCCATAATTAAGAGCATTTTTTGTACTCAACTTGTTTTGAGGCATCCACCGTGCACCTCGCCCTGCATTCCTCGACTTCTGCACCTCCAATAAGTAAGACCGTCTTTTTTCTATCTGTGTATTATTTTGTTAAAATTGTTAATTATTTAGATTTGATCTCGACTATATAGGCGAGTTGTCGCATAGCCGTCGAGAACGTCGGGAGTAGGAAGTAAGGACCGTGTCGTCGTTCATGACAGTGCGGATAGCAGATCGGATGTCGCATTCGACCAGCTTGCTACTGACACGTTCACTCAAGTTCCGCCGGGAGTT
>NW_021826039.1:0-13559 GCF_006345805.1 Octopus sinensis | reverse complement strand
AGTGCCCTAACTTGGCCAAAGTCCAGTAACTGAAGCAAGAAAAGGATCAAAATAAGTTTCTTTATTGGCCACAGGCTGCACACAGATGGACAAGTTACACAGGTAGAGCTTTTTCTTTTGGGGGGGAAAAAAAACAAAAAAAAGGTGGCGTAGGTTTTCGATCAAAGGGATCGTAGAAGGGAAAAAAAAAGAACAAAAAAATAAAAAAAATAGAAAAAAAAAATTAAAAATTAAAAAAAAAGGAAGCAAAGGAAAGGAACAAAAGAAAAGAGAAATGAAAAAAAGAAGAAAAATAGGGGGAAAAAAGGGAAGAGGAAAAAAAAACGATCAATAGGGATCGTGTATCACAGTGTTATGATATGGTGTAAAGGGAAAGCAGTAAGGTTTATCCGTGGGCAAGGTAAAATAGAGCGTGGCTACGCTTAGGCGCCGCTTGATATCTCTCTCTATATAAACGGCAGTTTGTCTGTCCTGTGTCTGTGTGTCTGTCAGGGTTGTACCCTCACCCTGACCACGGCTTTCAAAGTTCCCCCAGTACTGAAAAAATCGATAAAATTCGACATGGGGTCGAGAATCTAAGCTTTTTATATGCAACACATTTTCTGTCTAGGGGACACAATTCGACCTTTTTATCGCCCAAAGGGACAGCTAGGAACATCGTATACACAGAAGTATTCGAGTGAATAGAAGACATTGCAACCTACACATGAACCTTCGTTCCCTAGAGGGAAAGGACTAGATTGGGATTAGTCGTTGCCTACTAGGGTCTCTTACATACCCGGGCAACGCCGGGCTATGCTGCTAGTACAGTTATAAAAGGATATTAGATTATCCTTTTAAAGTTACTGCCCCGTTCCATTGACTGCGGGGGTGTATAATGAAGAAAAGGAAAACGTAATTATTTGAATGAAGACTTGATACCTTCATTAGTTTCCGAGATATCAGATCAGAGCAACACTCAATCCGACTATTTAATCAAGCAAACAAACGGATGGAAACGAAGTAATTACTTAGTGGCCGTATATGTTGTGTAGGTGAATAATACCAGTTGCACAAAAAAGTATATCTATCCATCAATCAATCTATCTATCTATCTATCTATCTATCTATCTATCTATCTATCTATCTATCTATCTATCTATCTATCTATCTATCTATCTATCTATTTATCATATCCATCTATCTATCTATCTATCTATCTATCTATCTATCTATCTATCTATCTATCCATCTGTCTATCTATCTATATATATATATATATAAACACACACACACACACACACACACACACACACACACACACACACACACACACACACACACACATATATATATATATATATATATGATAAAATATTTGGGAATAAATCCAAACTTACAGGGAAAAATCAGATTTAGGATAAAATTAATATTTAACATTATTGGATATAATCATATTTGATAATAGAGTTTATTATAAGTAAAATTATTATATTATATATATTATTTATATCTTAAAAATATTAATTATATTTTAGATATTTAAACCACCTGAAGAATGACTGTAACTCGGAAATTTTAAGAATTGAACAGCCATGAAACGATCGTAGTGTTATATTAATTATCTTTTTTAATAATTTTGATATATATTTAAATAATATAAATTAATTAATCTTATGTATTGGCTTAAGTTTTTCATTGTATGATTTGCCCAATAGTGGTTTTATCTCTAATTTAATATATATATATATATATAAGAGAAAAAAATCTATCAGAAAGGAACTCTATCTCTCTTAAAAAAATATCTTTTGATAAGCATAAGAAATGCGCAACCGGTAAAAGAACTTTCACCTAATTAAACACACTCCTCTCCTACTTACTTAAATTATTTTGTCAGCATTTTCTTCATTTCCTTTATATATTATATATATATATATATATATATATCCGTCTATCTATTTGACTGTCCGTTAGTCAGTACATCTGTCTGTGCGTATGTCTGTCTCTCTGTCCATATTCTTATATGCCATCTAATCATCAATCAATCAATCTCTCTCTCCCTAACTATCTATCTACCGTCATAGTGTAATATATATATATATATAATATATATATTATATATATATATATATATTATATATATATATTAATATACATGTATAAATGTATGTATAGATAGATAGTTAGATAGATAGATAGATAGATAGAGATAGATAGATAGATAGATAGATAGATAGATAGATAGATAGATAGATAGATGATTGATTGATAGATAGACATACACAGACAGACAGACAGAAAGATAGATATGTATGTATATATTTAAGAATAAATATGTATGTGAATCTCCCTATTTGCATTTTTCGATAATCTCTAGCACACAAACCTGTCTATCTATCAATCTATCTATCTATCTATCTATCTATCTATCTATCTATCTATCTATCTATCTATCTATCTATCTATCTATCTATCTATCTATCTGACTGTCTGTCTATCTATCTACCCATCTATCTCTCTGCCTTTTTATGTGTCTGTCTGTCTATCTCTCTACCTATCTATGTCTGTCTGTCTATCTCTCTGCCTATCTATATGTCTGTCTCTCTATCTCTCTGCCTATCTATGTCTGTCTGTCTATCTCTCTGCCTATCTATTTATCTGTCTATCTCTTTGCCTATCTATGTCTGTCTGTCGGTCTATCTCTCTGCCTATCTACGTCTCTCTGTCTATCTCTCTGCCTATCTATATATCTGTCTGTCAATCTATTAATATATCTGTCTATACATTTACATATCCATCAATTTCTCTTCATACGATATACATCAGATATCAATTCAATTGATATTTGGATATCCGTTCCATTGATAAATAATTGCATCAACCCACCCAGCAAGCAAGAGTCTTGTTGCAATTAAAATGAATTTGTAAGGCTACATACCGCGGCTTAATTTCCGCTATAGAAACGAAAAGAACGAAGTGAGCGATCGAATGGCGGAAAAACTGTAGACATCGAAAGAATGACACGAGGGTGGGTGGCAGACGACACAGCGGCCATTACTCTCACATGCCTCTCGCTGATTTTCTATTATTCGCTTTACTTGCATATGTGTGTATATGTGAGAGCGTATATGTATGAATGTGAGTGTTTGTGTGTGCGTGTGTGTGTTGTGTGTGTGTGTGTGTGTGTGTGTCTATGAAATTTCCCGTAAGATTGAAATGAATCGCCGACTGTTTTCCCCAATTAATATAAAACTCTGCTCTGTATATTAAGTGGGCTTTCCTTTCGTTTTCGTTTGTAAACATGAGCTTCCCTCTGTGCATGTACGAGCGTGTAACCGCGTCTGTATATACATACATACATACACACACACACACACACACACATATATATATATATATACACACACACACACACACATATATATATATATATGGTCAATAGTGTGGGCGATGCGTGGTCGATAATGTTTAATACACTAGTGCTACTTCTGTTTCATATTTGAATATATATATATATGTGTGTGTGCGCGTGTGTGTGTGTGTGTATGCGTGTACGTGTGTGTGTATTTACGTCTGTACATATGCATGTAATATATATATATATAATATATTATATATATATATTACATATATAATACATATATATATAACATACTATATATATATATATATTATATATATATATATATATATATATATATATATATATATATATATATATATATATATATCATACATATATTTATGCATATATATGTACACACCACACACACACACATATATATATATATACCGTTATGTGCTGCTACGACGGAAAAATTGGGCGGTTGAAAGAGAGAGTGTTAGAGAGAAACGAACCAAATATGATGGATCTATGAAGGGCAATAATAATATTGGAGGGTAACTGAATGCGTGGGTGAAATACGAACGCCATTTTATATTTACCGTTTTTGTTTCATTCCAAATACTTTTAATTCTCTTTTGATATTCAATATATATTCCAATCAATCATGGTTTCTTGGAACGATTGACAACTCTTCAACGGTAATATCTTAACTCTTAGAACAACTATTTCTATTTCTTTTTAGCTTTCCGTCTATTTTATCTCTTAAATTGTTTCAGTGACTGGACTAGGGCCATGTTGGAGCACCTCCATGAAGGCTTTTATCGAATAAATCACCGGTACTTGTTTTGTTAAGTCTGGCGCTTACTGTATCAGCTTCGTTTGCTGAAGCCCTATGTTACGGGGACGTAAACAAATTAACAACAGTCGCCAAGTATTGGTGGCAGGGGATATACGTAAAAGCAAGACACACGCATGGGTATACCTATTTATCAATCTGTCTTTCAATATACTTATTTATTTCTCATCTATCTCTCTAACTTCTGTCTCTCTCTCTATGTGTGTTTGTATATATATATATAAATATAAATATATATATATATATATATATATATATATATATATATATATATATATATATATATAGATATATATATATATAGGTATAGATATAGATATTTATATGTATATTATATATTATCAAATAAAATCAAAATAGAACACAAAGGATATCGCGGTACACGTGTTTCAAGCTATGTAAACGACCTGTTCTTACATCAGTGTATAATAGATATAAAAGTTGGTTTAAAGCTCTCTTCTATTATACACTATCTGGCGTATACAGGTGCTTACACTTATCAAGTATTCACCCTAAATTTGCAGTACCTGTATGAATATATATATATATATATATATATATATATATATATATATATATATAATATCGAAAAGATGAAATAATCTTGTAGTAGATTAATCAAAAGTTTAACCGATACCTTAGTAGCAAAAATCACAGCATAAACAGCACGGTTGGAGGTACAACCATCTGGCGTTGCAACCGTGCGTTGGTGCGGATAATTGAAATTAAACATTATTGGTGAATTGAAGAAATGGAGCTGAACGCAGATTGAACAAAATCGTTTTATTTCATTCTAAACGTGTTTCGAAAGGCACAAATTACCAAAATCCGATTGAAAATGGGACCATATGTGTCTTTCTCTTCAGAAGAAAAAAGGAAATCCGTTGGAAAAAAACAAAAACAGAACAGAGGCGGAGCAAAAAACAAATCGAACTGTGCTCCTAAGAGCCCATGGCGAAACTGTTTATCAGTGTATGTTGAGAACCGGTGGCTGAAGAATTCATTCAACGGGTCAGGCATCGGTCAATCATGTGGGTGAGGGTGTATAGATGTTCTTTGTGACCGAGAATAAAGTTCTGACTATTTAAAGAATATTGATGTTTTATAAGGGGCGAGAAAAAATCTACTTAGAGACGTGTGTGTGTGTATACTGTTCTATATATGTGTGGTTGGCGTAGGGGTAAAAACATTTTTTGTGTACGTGTGTGCGTTTGATCGTTCGGCTGTCAGTGGCTACTGCCGTGATAACCGTTGGGTGGCAGAAAGAAAAAAATAAAAAAATTTATATATATATATTATGTTTTATGTGTGTGTGTGTGTGTTCATCTAAGCCTGCCTTGTCAAGGAAACCCCCCGCTGTGAAAAAACCAAGCGCCGTTTGTCTTACAGGAGTAATTTCCCTTGCAGTGGTTAATCGTAGATATCTTAAAGGCTATTTCAGAATTTGTTACCAAGGGCTATGGGTGCCGGTATTATTTATAAACGCTATTTAAAGGCCAGATAAGTGTAACGCCGCCAATGGGGGTATCGAAAAGCCGACTGTAAGAGCCGTTTAAATATTATTATTGTATATATAACATAATGCAAACGTGTAGCTATTTTTGTGCATTTTGTTTGCAGAAAATAAAGAAATAACAGTAATAGCGTTTAATAAATGTTGCTTACTGCAAGTTATGGATGATTCTTTTATGACTTCATTGCTTTCAGGCTTAGCTTAAGGTATTATCGCGCCCGACATCACAAAATGCGTCTGAATAAACATTGCCGGACAGCAAATAGAGACTCGGACATTGCTTAGAAAATAATTTTCATTTTAAACCTCGTGTATAGTACGCACTAGGGATTTTTAACTTACATTTTTCTTTTGGGGGGAGGATGCGGATTATACTCGAGGATTTACGGTATACGTACAAACGTGCGTACAAATATACATGCGTATAAATGCTTATCAATACATTCATTTTTCCTTTTTAAATGCCCAGGCCTATTCCCCTTTTTGTAGGAGGTGGTAGCCACAACAAGATACACACCAGACATGTCCTGGGTACGACTATTAACTATATCCGGTAGGGTACCCCGGGGCCCTGGTTTCAGGGTTTGTGGAGTGTGGAATCACCTCTTAGCCACCATTGTTCCCAGGTCTACTCTGGCCCGGATTGGTAGCACTTGTAAGGGTCCCAGCTATGGTTTAACTAGCAAATCCCACTGCGACTTGGGGTGGAGAACCGGTAGAATGCCGTCGCCCTATTCCCCGCGTGACATAAGAGGCGACTAAAGGGGGCGGGAACGGAGGGCTTGGGAATCCACTCCTCCTAGTAATTTCATACATGGTTGTGCATGTATATATTATGTATATGTATACAAACATAACTATATATATATATATATATATATAATACAAAATAAGAAAATGGAGAAATATATCTAAATCATTCATCAACTATCAGATAATACCGAATATATACTTTATTAAAACACTACACAAGAGCATTAAGATTAGACATTAATACAGTACAATATTACAATCAATATAATGAGATATAACTAAATAAAATAACAAGATATAAAAATACATATACATTATAACTGACAGCTGTTTCGGCCATGCAGATAGGTATGTCTCATATATATATATATATATATATTATATATCTATATATATATATATACATATATATATATATATATATATGTATGCATGTATGTATATGTATATGTATATATATTGGTAAAAACGGTAAGATAACAAAGAAAGAAAAGACCTCAATATTATGTAAATAGAGGAAATTTATCTGTAAAATAATATGTGACAATTATTCAATAGCCAAGATAAAACTGCAAGTTTCGGATGCCGAAGTGGAAAGCCACAGCACCAACACTTCGGTTATATATATATATATATATATACTAATATAAGGGTAAATAATTATTAATTTTAAAATTAATAGCTATTACCAAGTAGCTTCGGTATGGAAAGAAAACCATAATCTGTAGGAACTTTTACAATTTTTTTAATATATATAATAATTAGGGTCTAAGCAGCAAGTTGCTTTAATTATATATATATATATATGTATATATATATATATATATATATATATATATATATATAGAGAGAGAGAGAGAGAGAGAAGAGAGAGAGAGAGAAAGAGAGAGAGAGAGAGAGAGAGAGAGAAAGAGAGAGAGAGAGACACTCATACACACACAAACACAAACATACACCCATATGCATATAGCTATTTACAACCATATATTATAAACATATTTTAAATGTAAAATTAAACTCCATAGTTAAGGCCATCATCAGGATTCGCCGACTCTATACATCTGTTGAAAGAACAATAGCGAGTACTACTTACACTACATATTGAAAACTTTAAATTTGGCGCAGGAGTGGCTGTGTGGTAAGTAGCTAGCTTACCAACCACATGGTTCCGTGTTCAGTTCCACTGCGTGGCACCTTGGGTAGTGTCTTCTACTATAGCCTCGGGCCGACCAAAGCCTTGTGAGTGGATTTGGCAGACGGAAACTGAAAGAAGCCCGTCGTGTATATGTATATATATATGTATATGTATATTATATATATCTATATAATATATATATATATTATATATGTCACAGGAGTGGCTGTGTGGTAAGTAGCTTGCTTACCAACCACATAGTTCCGGGTTCAGTTCCACTGCGTGGCACCTGGGCAAGTGTCTTCTACTATAGCCTCGTGCAGACCAAAGCCTAATGAGTGGATTTGGCAGACGGAAACTGAAAGAAGCCCGTCGTGTATATGTATATATATATATATATACACAAATAAATGAAAGAATGGAGTTGAACGACGAATTAACATCAGGAAAAGCAAGGAACTTATGTCAGCATCAAGATGCACAAAAACTTTTAGATGACTGCCCATATGCTGAAATAAGTTCCTTGCTTTTCCTGATGAGAAGGCGGCATAATGCACCCCTTATTCCTTCGAAATTAGGAATATGCAGCCTTCGAAACATATGTCGAAAATAAAATAAAGGAATTTTGTTAGTTCGTCGTTCAACCCCATTCTTTCATTTATTTGTATCTAAAAAAACACACAAATTTCCACACGATAGCACGTGATCTCTGCCCTAGGCATGTAGCTTCAACCGTGTTTTTCTGACGTGAATTTGCTACCCAGGTATCGGTTAACCGAATTATCCATAATAAGATAATTCATTCAACTACTCAATTATTATATATATATATATATTATATATATATATATATATTTATATAATATATATATGTATGTATGTATGGTGTGTGTGTATATGTTTGTGTGTCCTCAAATTCCACCGAGTTCGACCTTGCCTTTCATCCTTTCGGGATCGATAAATTAAGTACTAGTTACGCACTGTGGTCGAATAATCGACTTAATCCGTCTGTCTGTCCTTGTGTGTCCCTTCTGTGTTTAGCCCCTTGTGGGTAGTAAAGAAATTATATGTTTGTGTATCTGTGTTTGTCCCCCCAACTTGGACATTGGTTAGAAAATATTTTTCATTTTAAACCTCGTGTATAGTACGCACTAGGAATTTTTAACTTAAATTTTTCTTTTGGGGGGAGGATGCGGATTATACCCGAGGATTTACGGTATACGTACAAACGTGCGTACAAATATACATGCATATAACCTATTTCTTTATTACCCATAAGGGGCTAAACACAGAGAGGACAAACAAGGACAAACGGTTTAAGTCGATTACATCGACCCCAGTGCGTAACTGGTACTTAATTTATCGACCCCGAAAGGATGAAAGGCCAAGTCGGCCTTGGCGGAATTTGAACCCAGAACCTAACGGCAGACGAAATACGGCTACGTATTTCGCCCGGCGTGCTAACGTTTCTGCCAGCTCGCCGCCTTACATGCATATAACCGATGCTTGACAACCGATGCTGCTGTGTTTACGTCCCTCGTATCGTAGCGGTTCGGCAAAAGGAGACCGATAGAATAAGTACTTGGCTTACAAAGAATAAGTCCTGGGGTCGACTAATGGCGGTGCTCCAACATGGCCACAGTCAAATGACTGAAACAAGTATAAGAGTAAAAGAGTAATCGATTAGCATGATTGATGAACGTAATTTTTTTGCTTCGGTGTAGTTTTGAAAAAATTCTTTTGTCATACTTGTAATGGTGTCAGCAGTGGGTTTAATTTACGTCCTTAAGCACTGAATTTCCACGTGTGATACAAACTAGTGCACTGCTATCGGAATGTGAACCACGTCCTTATGAATCATTATCATACTGGTTCCGTTCACAAATTTAATCTGACGCACGCTGTGTTGCTATTGTACGGTTCTTCATACGCACATACATCATTCATGCGTACATATAATATACTATATATAATATATATAATATATATATATATATATCATATATATATGTCATATAGATAAATACATGCGTTCGTGCGAGATACGCTATGCTATATGCATATGTACATACAAACGTGCGTGCAAATATGCGTGCATAGAAATGCATATAGATTTCATATTTTTTTATATCTAACACACTTCATACACTTATATACATGGTGTGTATGTATATAATTATGCATGGTGTACATACATTACTTTATATAATATATATATATATATATATCATATATTATATGTACTATATATATATATATGTATATATATATATTCTATATATATATATCTATATATATATATATAGATATATTATATATATATAGATTATGTATATGTATGGTGTGTATATAAACAAGCCACACAAACACACACATAGAGAGAGAAGAAGAGAGACATACAGACATACGTACAAATACACTCGTATGCATACAGATAAAACAATCTCTCTTACACACATATACACACACACACACACACGTCTACATGTATTATATTCTCATGTCAAAGTTCGTCGTAATTTGACATCAATCCGTGTAATTTTAGAGGTTTGTTGAAATACACTTCGCAGCCATTACCTCACCACCCTCGCCACCACCACCACCACCACTACCACCCATACTACTACTACTACTACTACTACTACTACTACCATTGCCACCACCTCTATACTGATCTTTCCCACTTTTTTCCGAAAGATCATATAACAGCGGTTTGCCATTCTCATTCACACACGTGACCTTATGTTAAGGTCTATGCATCACATAACTTCATTTTCATTTTTCACTTTTGCCTCTTGTGTTTTCTCTATTTTAATTTGCATTTCGAAACAGAAATACTTCACTTTATAATGCTATGGTGTTTAGGATTAAAATCTCGTCACTTTCCGACGAAAGAGAGCCAACCAAATTCTATGCAAGAAATAACAGACAAATCTATCGCAAATCGCATACAACCTTCTCGATAAGGAAGTTTACATAGTATGCAAATCTTCGATTTATTTCATAACTAGTGTTGTCTGAGCGTAAAACTCAAACCCAGGAACGTCAGGATAAACATAATTCAGGGTGTTCCACAAATAACTATTTATATCAGGCGCAGGAGTGGCTGTGTGGTAAGTAGCTTGCTAACCAACCACGTGGTTCGGGGTTCAGTCCCACTGCGTGGCATCTTGGGCGAGTGTCTTCTGCTATAGCCCCTGGGCGACCAATGCCTTGTGAGTGGATTTGGTAGACAGAAACTGAAAGAAGCCTGGCGTATATATGTATAGTATATTATATATAGATATATATATATATAATATATATATATAATGTGTGTGTGTGTGTGTGCATGTGTTTGTGTGTCTGTGTTTGTCCCCCTAGCATGCTTGACAACCGATGCTGTGTGTTTATGTCCGCGACACTACGGTTTTCGGCAAAAGAGACCGATAGAATAAGTACTCTGAGCTTACAAAGAATAAGTCCCGGGGTCGATTTGCTCGACTAAAAAAGGTGGGGTTGCTCCAGCATGGCCGCAGTCAAATGACTAAACAAGTAAAAGAGTATATCAATGAAATCGGGCAAATTAAGAAAACAAAACGAACAGAATTTTATATAGAAAAAACGTCGCCCCTTTTTCAAGCCTAGCAAGGCTCATGGGCCTGGTTCCCCGGTTTCTGTGGGGTATGTATTCCCCCGACGGCATAGCTCTGACACTATCCGTTGCCAGCGTCCCCACCACGGTAAGGAGGGGCCACCCAAGACGGATTGGTCTGACACCGAGTGGTATTAGGGTCACAACCCGGCAGACGGGGCTCTGGTGAAAATCCTCGGAGTGTCTGTTTCGGCAACCGGCGACTCCTCGGTCGTTCTGTCCCTGCGTCTGCGGACAATCTGCGGCAAACAGGATGTCTCCACATGTGGGATTGTTGGGGACAGCTTGTGAAATTTATATTCCTACGAAACTTCTTCTACTGCCATGGTTCGAGATGCCTCGAGGGTGGTGGAAGAAGCCGACTCAACCCGCCCAGGGTGAATGTCGCCACAAGTAAAAATAAGTAGTATCTGTTCCTCCCAGCTGGACGGGACGCCAGTCCATCGCAGCGTTACTCAAGAAACAGGAAGAGAAAGTGAGAGAAATTTGTGGTGAAAGAGTACAAAGGGGTAGCCACCACCCCCTGCTGGAGCCTCGTGGAGCTTTTAGGTGTTTTCGCGCAATAAACACACACACAACGCCCGGTCTGGGAATCGAAACCGCGATCTTCCGACCGCGAGTCCGCTACCCTAACCACTAGGCCATTGCGCCTCCACAAATAAATGCACCCTTTTTTTAAAGCCTAGCCAGGCTCATGGGCCCAGTTTCCCGGTTTCTACGGCGTATGGCCTTAACCACTGGTTCATTGCGCCTCCACAAATAAATGCACCCTTTTTTTAAAGCCTAGCCAGGCTCATGGGCCCGGTTTCCCGGTTTCTATAGTTTATGGCCTTAACCACTGGGCCATTGCGCCTCCACAAATAAATGCACCCTTTTTTTAAAGCCTAGCCAGGCTCATGGGCCCGGTTTCCCGGATTGTACGGCGTATGGCCTTAACCACTGGGCCATTGCGCCTCCACAAATAAATGCACCCTTTTTTTAAAGCCTAGCCAGGCTCATGGGCCCGGTTTCCCGGTTTCTATGGCGTATGTATTCCAAAGCATTACGCAATTTTGCCAGCTGAGTGGACTGGAGCAACGTGAAATGAAGTGTTTTGCTCAAGAACACAACTCTTCACCTGGTCCAGGAATCGAAACCACAATCTTACGATCATGATGCTGACACCCTAACCACTAAGCCACGCGCCTCCACACAGAGTTTTATGTTTATACTTAACTAGTAGTATCGCCCGGCGTTGCTCGGGTTTGTAAGGGAAATAACTATATAAGCATTTTAGAGAGTTACTTCCCTTATAGATGCCAATTCGGGCTTTCTTAGCCATTGTTTGTTTTGTGTATTCAAGCCATGAAGTCGTTGTTCTAAAAGAACGCGGGTCTCTTGACAACGCATTACGACGTTGATTTCCTTTACACTCCCTTCCCCACAGCTTCACGAGGGAGGGAAGAAGGGCGGAGAAGCAACAGGTCAGGTGTGAACATGGACGCCAACTCCGCCCCGCCATTGATTAGCATTAAAATGGAATAAAAAATGATGTTAAAAATTATTTTAAAAATCGTAGACTCATCGTAGACACGCGCTAATAGCCAGACGGGCTCGATATGAATCACGACTACTCATAAGATACCCGAATTTGGTTAAAACTGCACCGCAAAATGTGGGAGGAGTTAGGATTCTAAATCGAAGGGGACAGACACTCACACAACTAGAGTTTTATATATATAGATTAACATTTTAATACAATTTACACTACCTAAAAGATCTTCATACCAAATAAAATATCTGTCTTTGTCCATTAAAAATATTAGCATTATTTTTTGTCCCCTATCTTTTACTAGTTTTCGTCATTTGACTGCGGCCATGCTGGGGCACAGCTTTGAATAGTTTTAGTCGAAGAAATCAGCTTCAGGACTTATTTATTGTTTATTGAAGCCTGGTACTTATTCTATCGGTTCTCTTGCTGAACCGCTAAGTTACGGAAATGTAAACACACCAACACCGGTTGTCAAGTGGTGGTTGGAGTCAAGCAGACACATGCACACACATATATATTTACATATATACACGTCAGGCTTCATTGGGTTCCTGTCTATCAAATCCACTCACAATGCTTTGGTCGGCCCGAGGCCGCAGCAGAAGATACTTGCCCAAGGTGCCATGCAGTGGGGCTGATGAATAGAGGTATGCACGGCTGACAAGGTACAGGATCTCCAATGCGTAACGAAGAGCAGTTGCAACAGCTCAAAGAAGCAATTTCTATGAAGCGGCTTTCAAATATGATCCATCAGTTCATTATGCAGATGACACTAGAGATTCCATTGGTACAATGACAACTGAGTGTATGCA
>NW_021826038.1:0-13993 GCF_006345805.1 Octopus sinensis | reverse complement strand
ACCGCATTAAACTTTCTTTAGCTCGATCGATTCGGTGTATGTAACCAACTCTTATCTATTTGGACTCCGTCACCCTTCATTTGCCATTGGGTCTTAGGTATCTTCCGGTTTCAGCACTTATTGCCTGTATCTATTATACGCCCTTTTTCTGACGTATTCTTACCAATTATATAAAGGTTTATGTGTGTCTGTGTGGTATGAAGCTTGCTTCCCAACCACATGGTTCCGGGTTCAGTCCCACTGCGTTGCACCACGGGCAAGTGTCTTTTACTATAGCTTCGGGCCGACCAAGGCCTTATGAGTGGATCTGGTAGACGGAAACTGAAAGAAGCCTGTCGTATATATCTATGCATATACGTTTGTGTGTCTGTGTTTACCCCCACCATCGCTCGACAACCGATGTTTGTGTGTTGACGACCCCGTAACTTAGCGGTTCGTCAAAAGAAACCGATAGAATAAGTACTACGCATACAGAAAATAAGTCTTGGGATCGATTTGTTCGACTGAAGGTGGTGCTCTAGCATAGCCGCAGCCAAGTGACTGAAACAAGTAAAAGAAATAAAGAGTATATATATATATATTATATATATATATATATATATAGATATATATATATATATATTAGATATATATATATATATATATATATATATATATAATATATATATATATATATATATATATATATATATATATCTGTGGTGTGTGTGTGTTTGTGCGCGAGGAGTGAAACTTGTATAACAACGATGACATGCAATACACCAGACTTTTATAACGCAGAGAAGTGACAACAAAATCGTAGTGCATGGCGGAACGGCTCTGTATTTGAAATGGAAACCCCCACAGCTAACATGATTCTTATAAGAATATCCTGTATGTGTGTGTGTGTGTGCTGTGTGTGTGTGTGTGTGTGTGTGTGTGTGCGTGCGTGTGTGTATGTGTAATCGTGAGCTTGTGCGAAGGTCTGTAATTATAGCTTAATGATAAATATCATTTTCCGACCTCCCGACTCGAGATTCACACCAAGGCATATCTCAGACAGATCCAAAATGGCTACGAAAATTTGAAGCTTCTTCAAACTAACATTATATCAATATTAATTGGCGACTTAAATTTCACTCGGATTCAATGACCCGAAGCTTACATTAATCATGGAAGTTCTCATTTGATCAAACAACAAGATATCTTAACATTAAATCAATATAACAGAGGATCTCTTCCTATAATAACCATCAATCATTATCGCAGACGACGAAAACATGTCGGACATAGTTTTCATAAACAAATTCACTGAAATTATTTTGTAGATCAACACCCGTGACATTTCTTAGGGTTTCGAAGACTAGGGAGGATAAGGATAGAAGTTATTATCAGAATGTTTAAATTAACTGAATGGTTGTAGTATAGTGTACTTCTTTTCTCTTTCTTTCTTAGTCGGCATTCACCCGAGAGGGCTTAAGCATGTTCCCATATTGTGAGTTCATAGCAGTTTCAAGGGATGACCAGAATCCGTGAAAACAGTTTCCGTTAGTATTCGCTAGCCACCGTACACGACCGGTGGCTGGTCGTCCTCGTGTTACACCTTCACACCTCAGGATGCCCGCAGACGCGATACAACGCCACCAGGAAGCCTTCAGGTTCCGGAACAGGCGCCACCTGGAATTCCCCATTGCCTTACAGTTAGCCGGGTTGCAGCCCTAGCACCGCGGGTATCAGACCTGTCCGCCTTGGGTGACCTTACCAGGGACTCGAAGTCTCCGACGGCATAACTCTGACATTCACTCGTTTAACTTCCCCACCACGACGAGGTCAAGGGTTAGACTTTATATAGTATTCTTCGCCAAAGCTACTCCAAGTGCCATGTAGTGGCCTTAAATATGGCGACGGATTGAATCTAATATATATATGGACGAGATGTTCAACTAACTAACGAATTCATTTATCTTTGATTATAATATTACAGAGTCTTATAAGACGGTGAGCTGTCAGATTCGTTACTGCGCCGGACTAAATGTTTAATGACATTTCGTTCATCTTTCCGTTCTGAGTTCAAATTCCGCCTAGGTCATCTTTGCCTTTCATCCTTTCGAGGTCGATTAAATAAGTACCAGTTAAAAGTTGGGGGTCGAGGTCATCAACTAACCCCATCCCCTGAAATTTCTGGCCTTGTGCTAAAATTTGAAACCGATATTACAGTGTTCTACCTACCTACCTATCTACCTACCTACCTACCCACCTACCTACCTACCTACCTGTCTCTGTCTGCCACGACATTTATTCCGACTGTCCGCGATGTTAGTTCAATTCTTGCTCTGTCATCGTAAAACACACACAAACATTCCGAAGAGATATCTCGTAAGGATTTCTCCAACCGATTTTTATCAATCTTGTTTCCTTTAACAGCAACAAAATACAAATGCCACTCGTTTCAAGGAAACATCATTTCAGCACAACTTCCATCCCTCCACATACTTAATCACGGGTGGTACCCACCCAGGGCCCTCACAATTACCCCAACTTATCGACTGGTATTTATTTCATCGACTGTGAAAAGGATGAAAGCCAAAATTGACCCTCGAAGGAATTCGAACTTAGAAAGAATGGTAGCGAATTGCCGCTAAGCTTCTTTTCCGGCATGCTGACGACTTTATATATATGTATATATATATGTATATATATGTGATATGTAATATATATAGTATATATATATATTATATATATATCTATATATATATATATATATATCTATATATGTATAATGTACTATATATATATATACATTTAAAGGAGAAGAAAATTGAGATTAGGAAGTTAATAATTGTTTATTATTACACACAATTGATCTTCACTACAGCCGTTTCAATTAATACTCAATAAACATTAAATTTACATTTTGCAACATAACCATAATATCATCAGCAGGGAAAAGCTGTACCTTTGGATGCTATATGTGTTTCTGGGAATTCATTTTAGCAGAATAATATAGATATATATATATAGAGATATATATATATATATATTGATAGATCGTTAGCTCCTACACGCATTTTTTTCTCTCCTTGCCTTTTTTTCTGTGTATCTTTCTGTCGAAGAGCGTAAGCTCGAAACGTAAAGACTTTTTCTATTTCTATTCCTGAGCGCTATACTAATACATTTGTTTGTTTGTACTCTACCTGCCTTCGTCTTTGTTTATTTTCGTAAACTTTCCCGTTATATATATATATATATGGCGGTGCCCCAACAATGGCGGTGCCCCAGCATGGCCACAGTTCAAGAGCTGAAACTGGAAAACATAAACATATATATATATATATATATATATATATAAGATATATATATATATATATAATATCGCGAAGTACATTTGCCACGTAAATGTAGCAGACATACCATAGGGGACGACGCTACTGTTTGTATAGCCACAGGAAGACACCTCATTCATCTGGCTAATGATATATTTAGGTGGCAAATATACTTCACGATTCCGTGCTGCTACTGTTTATTTCTCGCTCAGAGATGTATTATTGCTTGTTTCTCCTTATATATATATATTATATATATATATATATATATAATATATATTAATATATATAGATATATATATATATATATATATATCTAGAGAGAGAGAGAGAGAGAGAGATTTAAAAGTCTGTTATCAGCATATGGCATAGAAATTAATTTTCTTTTGCCCTTTTTATAAGTTGTTTATAATTTTAACCTTAAAGGTATTTTAATATGCAGCCACTTTTTTGATGAAATAACGAACATTTAAAAAAAATGCTGTTGGCTAGCTTTCCTCGATTTCAGCACAACGTAATTCTGTAGCGGGTATATAATATGTGGAAATTGACGATTTAAAAGTCTGTTATCAGCATATTGGCATAGAAATTAATTTTCTTTTGCCCTTGTTTATAAGTTATATATATATATATATATATATATATACATATACAAACACGCATGTTATTATCTCAAATATTATATCTTCGATTGTGTTCCATAGTTTATCAAGTTTATCAAGTAAATTTATGTCTTCGATTTTGTTCCATACTCTGGAGCGTTGCACTAATGTAGGTAGTTACTTTTGTGTTAATATGTAAATGAGATGTGACATATTCAGAGTAAAATGCAGAAAAGCATAAATTTCACATGTAGTTCATAATCTAATTATTCTCTACATCTCTTTGAATGAAATACAATATCGTTTAATGTTTTAACATTGTTTTTGAGTTTAACGATATTTTATCAATTGAACTCTTAATTACTGTAGATATATATTTTGATCTTTATACATCAGTTCTGTGTAGAGGCATAGAAAAATTTTCCGCGTGTCTATTCTTCTATCTTCACTATCTGTCACATTCTAATCACATGTCAATAATACCGGAACTACAACCTCTCAATGCGGTGAAGTAGGGGTTCGATCTGGACAGAATTCCTGATCTTCAGGAATCGTACCCTGTTGAGTAATATTACTCCAGAGATTCTCGGAGAGACCTGATTTCGGCCGCTTGCACTCGCAGTCGTACTCTTTCGGTTGTTACCCAACCTTCATGACCATAGGTAAGGATCACTTGTCAAGATTATCTCCGAGGATTTTCTAGGAAATTATAATCATCACTGATTTTGCTAAACGCTTTTATAAGTCAATGCTGTGTCCTACCATGTTATTCTATCATGTTCTCCCATGTTATTCTACCATGTTCTCCCATGTTATTCTCCCATGTTCTCCCATGTTATTCTATCACGGTCTCCCATGTTATTCTACCACGTTCTACTATGTTATTCTACCATGTTCTCCCATGTTATTCTACCACGTTCTACTATGTTATTCTACCATGTTCTCCCATGTTATTCTACCATGTTCTACTATGTTATTCTACCGTGGTCTCTCATGTTATTCTACCACGTTCTACTATGTTATTCTACCATGTTCTACTATGTTATTCTACCATGGTCTCCCATGTTATTCTACCTCGTTCTACTATGTTATTCTACCATGTTCTACCATGTTATTCTACTACGTTATCCCATATTATTCTACCACGTTCTCCCATGTTATTCTACCATGTTCTCCCATGTTATTCTACCATGTTCTACCATGTTATTCTACCATGTTTTCCCATGTTATTCTACCATGTTCTCCCATGTTATTCTCCCATGTTCTCCCATGTTATTCTACCAGGTCTCCCATGTTATTCTACCACGTTCTACTATGTTATTCTACCCTGTTCTCCCATGTTATTCTACCACGTTCAACTATGTTATTCTACCATGTTCTACCATGTTATTCTACCATGTTCTACCATGATATTCTCCCATGTTATTCTACCATGTTCTACCATGTTATTCTACCACGTTCTACCATGTTATTCTACCATGTTCTACCATGATATTCTACCATGTTCTCCCATGTTATTCTACCATGTTCTACCATGTTATTCTACGATGTTCTACCATGTTATTCTACGATGTTCTACTATGTTATTCTACGATGTTCTACCATGTTATTCTACCATGTTCTCCCATGTTATTCTACCATGTTCTCCCATGTTAACAGTGCTATTACATAAGCGCATTAATATACTTTGTAGCATATGGCTGCATAACGAAATACGGTGTCCCTACAGGTCATTAATAGGTAAGGATAGGCACGAAAAACAGAACTGAAGATTGCAAGTTTGGCTCTTTTGCCAACTTCTCTTCTGAGAATCGAATGCTGTAGTTGACGCATTCTTGTACCATTTCCTGCAATCCCAGCATCCAATTTAGCCTTCTGTTGTCTCCCATAACTCGTCAATACGGCCCCGAGATACTTAAATGTCTCCATTTGTCTTAGGCACGTTCTGTTAATATGCAGAGTGCATTGGGAAGACTTTCTTCAGAGGACCAATGTCTCCAATTAATTCCTATTAAGTCTAATATCTTATTTTCTATCTTTTACTTGTTTCAGCCATTAAACTGCGGTCATGCTGGGGCACCACCCCGAAGGGTTTTAGTCAAATAGATCGATGTCAACAAAACTTGACAAGATTACTGGATCTGTGCCTTTATAATCTGCCATTATTAACGAATTAGACATGGAAAAGTTGAAGTATGAAATATTATATATGAATTATACCTCACTAATCACATTCACACATCGATTAACATCTTGTATTTCTTATAACTATAATCTTGGTTTCAAATTACAGCTATAAATCAGTGAGTGTATATATTTTTTAAGGGAAGTCTGATATAATCTGGGATCACCGCATTCTTTCTGATGATCACCGCATTCACGGCAATACGTGACGTCCATCGTCACACAACAGTGAGCTCACTGATAATGATGTAGAGGTCTGAAAAAGAAATGGTGATTCAATCAAAATGACTTTTAATATGGTGTAATTTTAATTAAAAGAACAACAGAAAATATTTGTGGAAGAGAATGAAAAGATAAATCATTTTTTCTACTCTAGGTACAACGCCCGAAATATTGGGGAAGAGGGCCAGTCAATTAGATCGACCCCAGTACGCAACTGGTACTTAATTTATCGACCCCAAAAGGATGAACGGTAAAGGCGATCTCGGAGGAATTTGAACTCAGAACGTAAAGACAGACGAAATACCTATTTCTTTACTGCCCACAAAGAGTTACACACAGAGGGGACAAACAAGGACAGACAAACGGATTAAGTCGATTATATCGACACCAGTGCGTAACTGGTACTTATTTAATCGATCCCGAAAGAATGAAAGGCAAAGTCGACCTCAGCGGGATTTGAACTCAGAACGTAACGGCAGACGAAATACCTATTTCTTTATTATCCACAAGGGGCTAAACATAGAGGGGACAAACAAGGACAGACAAAGGTATTAAGTCGATTACATCGACCCCAGTGCGTAACTGGTACTTAATTAATCGACCACGAAAGGATGAAAGGCAATGTCGACCTCAGCGAAATTTGAACTCAGAACGTAGCTGTAGACGAAATACCGCTAAGCATTTCGCCCGGCGTGCTAACGTTTCTGCCAGCTCGCCGCCTTAACGCAAAGACAAAATAATAACGGACAACTGTTGTAGCAATGATAAAACTATGGATACAAACAAACAACAGAGCTAAAAGAAACATTGATAACAGTTATTTATCGATGTAGAGATAACAGACTGCAGCCATAAGAACAACGTGTAGCAGTGTGATGAAAAAGATAACAGAGAATAACGTAAAAGATACAATGAGCTAAAACAGCTAATTATACAACGGTATGATATCGAGATAACAGACATTATCTATTGCGGTGTGATTAAAAGAATGCAGATAAAGAACGATGCAGGGTTTAACGATAACAGCTACGATAGTAAAATGGCGAAGGAATGGAAGGAGAGAGAAATGTTTGAAATGCGAGAAAGAGAACCTCCCTCCCACCAAAATAGAAAAAAACGCACACACACACAAAACAAAAACAAGATCAAACTCTTTGAACAGGTATAACAATATTTCAATAGGAGTAATACAACAGGGTGTAGATTTATATAATGGCAAATTCATTAAATATAACAAGGTGTAAATCAATGACATCAAACTCCTATTAAATCTAACACCTTTTAATGATTTACATCAAATATAATAATGGTACTCTAGGCGTAAATGTCAACCTTCAACAGCTCTTAAATAAAGGGTGTAATTTTATAACCCTTATCTCTTGTTAAATATAACACAGTGTTAATATAAAATATCTAAGCCTAGTCCCTTGCAACAAGGTGTTAATCGATACCAATCAAGTGTTATTAAATATAACAATGAGTAAATGACCACGAGGGCTGCAGTATAAATAAATAAATAGTTCTACAGCTAGCCAACAAATACATCTAAAAAGGAAGGCCACATTAAGTAGTGAAGTCTGGGGTCTGCATGAGAAGGGTGTCCGTGGAACATTACGGTTTCTCGGTTTCCTTGGCGTATAGGTTCCCCACTTGGACGGGACGCCGGCCCATCGCAGGAAAGCTGCAAAATGCAAGAGGAAAGAGTGAGAGAAAGTTGTGGCGAGTCAGCAGAAGTTCGCCATTACCTTCTGCCGGAGCCGCGTGGAGTTTAGGTGTTTCGCTCATAAACACACACATCGCCCTGTCTGAGAGATTTATACCCGCGATCCCTCGACCGCGAGTCCGCTGCTCTAACCACTATGCCATGTGCCTCCACCCTATCAAATATAAGAATACATATTTAACACCAAGTGTCCGTGGAACAATACAAGGAGTAGACGTGCGTATAACATGGAACTCCCGAAATGCCCAGTTTATGTTAAAGATGACACAGAGTATATTTATATCATGTAACTCTTGTTGACAACATCATAGAAGGTACCTTCTAATATCAAGCATCAACATTTTACGAAATATTTCGTACATCAACCCCAAGCAATTGTTAACAATAAAATTGAGACCATACACACCCAGTCACTATATTTACAACATTCAACAATTGATCATATCATGCGATCTACTGATATCATTCAGCTCTCATTAACAATAATATACTAATTAACATCGACCAACTAAACATAACAGAGTGACTATTTAATAGTCTGAACTCATATATTAACAATAAATTCACTTATTTGTCATCTAACTCCTGGCAAAATTTAATACATTTTAGAATTACAACTTTTTATCTCTTTTGATCATAAAAATGATCAAACAAACAAAGAGTATTCATAAACAACTAGTTCATGCTGTAAATAACTTCGATATTATTAATACAGCGGCAACAATTGTTTCTCCATTAACGTTGAGGGCGTTTATAACAGCTTGTCATAAGAAGATTGTATGTACGACATTTGTAACAACAGCGCTTGATTTATGCACTACGCTGACTTTATAACGTAGACCACTTGCTAAAATTGACTTAGCTGTATCAGCACATACTTTTCTATTCTAGGCACAAGGCCCGAAATTTCTGGAGAGGGGAGCCAATCGATTAGATCGAATCCAGTACGCAACTGGTACTTAATTTATCCGAAAGGATGAAAGGCAAAGTCAACCTTGGCGGAATTTGAACTCAGAACGTAAATACGGCTATGCATTTCGCCCGGCGTGCTAACGTTTCTGCCAGCTCGCCGCCTTGCTACATCAGCACATTGCTACTATTATCAATAACATGATTCTGGACAACTATACAAAAACACTACGCTCATTATTATATAAAGAAATGTAATATTCAGGAGTTATTCACAATAACATGGACACTATAAACACTCAGCCCCGGGGTTAACACCTAAACAACCAGCATCTTTTAAGTATGACATTGACACATTTCATAAACAGCCATTGGTCAGCTAAATATAGCATGGCGATCTATCATAAACAAGGATCTTCTTCTGAGAGAATATTGGATAGCTTTTACAACAGCAGTAACCTCCTGAAGAATGTAACGATGTCACTTTATGAACCAGCTGATATAAAATAACCTTAAGATTATTTACAACTTTATTTACGATTTTACGAATTTGTTACCAGCTTCATATTGACTTTTGATATGCCCAGCTCTTATCTAAAACAACAGTGATTATATTAACTAATCATATCTTACAAAAGAACTGTCAAGTCTAGAACACCCTGTTCCTTCTACACCAAGACGCTCTTAATAACGCGGTTGCATTTACAACCATCAACTTTTGATTTCAATATTGCATTTGAGGTGATAATAACAACTATCTCCTGATATAATTACTGCATTAGAGACTTCTATTTATGTACTAATTGCAATTGTGTTGTACAGATTATAACAACCAGCTCTTGATCATAAATACACTGTTTTATAGTCATAAGAAGGGTGCAAATTATAACACCCATCTCATGATTGTAACTACACTGTGCAGTCTATAGTACCCTCCGTGATCATAACTAGCTTGTATAAACTGTAACGTCTTTCGTGGTCCTATTTATATTTTTTTCTGCTCTAGGCACAAGGCCCGACATTTTTAAGGAGGGGGCCAGTCGATTAGATCGACCCCAGGACTCAACTGGTACTTATTTTATCGAGCCCCGAAAGAATGAAAAGCAAAGTCGACCACAACGGAATTTGAACTCAGAACATAAAGGCAAACGAAATACCTATTTCTTTACTACCCACAAGGGGCTAAACACAGAGGAGACAAACAAGGACAGAGAGACGGATTAAGTCGATTATATCGACCCCAGTGCGTAACTGGTACTTTTTTAATCGACTCCGAAAGGATGAAAGGCAAAGTCAACCACGGCGGAATTTGAACTCAGACGAAATACGGCTGCGCATTTCGCCCGGCGCGCTAACGTTTCTGCCAGCTCGCCGTCTTGTGATCCTAACTATATCGTACAGACTATAACATCTTCCGTGACCATAACTACTTTGTATAGACTAATAAATGCTTCATGTTCATAAGTGCATTGTAGAGACTATAACTTCATCTACGTTCATAGTTAAATCGTATAAGTTATAGACCCTGTCACGTGATCCTAACTACACTGTAGACACAAGCACATCCATCTTGTTAGCATAACTACATTGTACAGACAGTAACATCAATCTTGCGCCCATAACTATATTCCAGATACAATAACAGCTCTCTCGTGACCTTACATTCATTTTAGCAACTGTAACATCCATCTCCTGCAATACATATACATACATGTCTATACGTTTGTTATATACGAAAAAAAAAAAAAGGATAAAAATCTTGGATGATAGCAAGAAGGTCCTCAGTATTAAAAGAATTTGATTTACAATATTCAACAATTAAACAAAACTAAATGTAAGTAGAATACAGATCCCAAGTAAACCTTCATGCATGACAGGTAAATCTAAAGATCCTTTGGTAGAATTTCGATATATATGTATATATGTATATATGTATATATGTATATATATATAATATATATATAATATATATAATATATATATATATGTGTGTGTGTGTGTGGTGTGTGTGTGTGTGTGTGTGTGTGTGTGTGTGTGTGTCTGGTGTGTGTGCGTGTATTTGGATGTACAAATGGTTGATAAAACGAGCCTCCAACACAGTTTGGATCCGTTTAACCGAAATATCTTTGCAATATCGTCACCACAGTCATTTACGTTTATTATTATATCGTTCTTTGTTTCTTGGTCTTTTACTCTTTTACTTGTTTCCGTCATGTGATTGCGGCCATGCTGGAGCACCGCCTTTGTAAACCTAGTACTTATTCTATCGGTTCTTTTGCCGAGCCGCTAGGTTACGGAGACGTGAATACACCATCTTCGGTTGTCAAGCGATGATGGGAGGACAAACACAGACATAGAAACACACACACACACACACACACACACACACACAACACACACGTATATGTACGACGGGCTTCTTTCAGTTTCCATTTACCAAATCCACTCACTTGTCCAAGGTGCCACGCAGTAGACTGAACCCGGAACCGTGTGGTTAGGAAGCGAGCTTCTTACTACAGTCATGCTTGCACTTATAAGCCACGTCTGCGCCTATAAGCCACGCCTGCGCCTATAAGCCACGCCTGCATCTATAAGCCACGCCTGTGCTTATAAGCCACACCTGCACCTATAAGCCACGCCCGTGCCAATAAGCCACGCCAGCGCCTATAAGCCACGCCTGCGCCTATAAGCCACGCCTGCATCTATAAGCCACGCCTGCATCTATAAGCCACGCCTGTGCTTATAAGCCACACCTGCACCTATAAGCCACGCCCGTGCCAATAAGCCACGCCAGCGCCTATAAGCCACGCCTGCGCCTATAAGCCACGCCTGCATCTATAAGCCACGCCTGCATCTATAAGCCACGCCTGTGCTTATAAGCCACACCTGCACCTATAAGCCACGCCCGTGCCAATAAGCCACGCCAGCGCCTATAAGCCACGTCTGCGCCTATAAGCCACGCTTGCGCCTATAAGCCACGCCTGCATCTATAAGCCACGCCTGTGCTTATAAGCCACACCTGCACCTATAAGCCACGCCCGTGCCAATAAGCCACGCCTGCGCCAATAAGCGACGCCAGCGCCTATAAGCCACGCCTAGTTTTATGATTTTATTTGTTAATGTTCACTTTAGGAAATAACTGTTAAATGACAATAAGGGATCTCATAATATTTAATATTTCTATTGTATCATGCTATATTATATTATATTATTTTATATTATTTTATATTATTTTATATTATTTTATATTGACATCTGACAGGAACATATTGTTGTGAGGTCAGTTTGATTTTTTTAATGTTAGGTACCATCTTAATGCACATTTAAGGAGTGACAAACTCTCGGTATAATGTCAGTTGGAGATAGATGCTGAATCGACCCATGTCTGTGAATGTAATAGGATTTGAAGAAGAACACAAAGAATGAGACGAAGATGTGGAGGACGGGGGGAGGGGGAGGACGAAGAGGGAGAAGTAAAAGAAAAGGACGAAGGAAAAAGAAATCAATGACGACGACGAAGGCGAGGATAACGACAACTATCTGTATCTCTCCCTCTCTGTTTCTCTCTTTCTATCTCTCTCTCCATCTCTCTCTATTTGTCTGTTTGTCTATCTATCTATCTATCTATCTATCTATCTATCTATCTATCTATCTATCTATCTATCTATCTTTTTGTCTGTTTATCTATCTATCTATCTATCTATCTATCTATCTATCTATCTATCTATCTATCTGCCTGTCTATCTATTTGTCTGTTTGTCTATCTATCTATCTATCTATCTATCTATCTATCTATCTATCTATCTATCTATCTATCTATCTATCTATCTATCTATACATGATCATACACGATTTTAACTTTTCTTTTAAAGTCAAAACAATGCATATTGTATACAAATCGATGGTTTATACTTTCACCTTGCATTTCAATATTTCGGGTTTAGAATCTCTTCTTCGGGAAATCTTCGGAGAAATGAAGTTTTGAGCTGACTTCCCTTTTTCTGTACATATAACTTTCTGCTGTTATATCGAAATATTACTTTCTTCTCTGTATAATACGAAACACATTCAACGCTTCCAAAAACAAAGACAAAATTTATTTACAATATGCTGTTGCATTAAAAAAAAACTTTGATATTTAGCGTTTAATTTTAGGGAGATCGTTGTCAGATGGCAGTCTTGCTTAATGGTAGAGTACTCAGTCACTATCGGAGTGCTACCGGTTCGAGTTCCGTGGTTGTCTGCTGACTTTTTCCGCCTTTTACAGGTAAAACACCCAATCTTTCCACTGTTTCCACGGCTATACTGCGTTCGAAATATTACTTTCTTGTCTGTATAATATATATATTATATATATATATATATATATGCTCATTTGTGTGTGCTTGTATATATATATATATATGGAGGCGCAATGGCCCAGTGGTTAGGGCAGCGGACTCGCGGTCGTAGGATCGCGGTTTCGATTCCCAGACCGGGCGTTGTGAGTGTTTATTGAGCGAAAACACATAAAGCTCCACGAGGCTCCGGCAGGGATGGTGGTGATCCCTGCTGTACTCTTTCACCACAACTTTCTCTCACTCTTACTTCCTGTTTCTGTTGCACCTGTATTTCAAGGGGCCGGCCTTGTCACTCTCTGTGTTACGCTGAATATCCCCGAGAACTACGTTAAGGGTGCACGTGTCTGTGGAGTGCTCAGCCACTTACACGTTAATTTCACGAGCAGGCTGTTCCGTTGATCGGATCAACCGGAACCCTCGTCGTCGTAACCGACGGAGTGCTTCCATATGGGTGATACAACGAGCTTCAACACACCATTTTGATTCCGTGTTTCCCAAAATTTGTTTACATCGGTCATTCAGCAGCTAAAGTAGAGTAGAAAGAACTTGCTCACGGTGCAGTCTTGCAGGATCAAAGATAAAAACCCATGTGGTATTGGTAGCAGAGCGAACTTCTTCGCCGAACAGCATTTTTCACGTCCTTACCGCAAATTATAGACAGAAATAACTGATAGTCATTTTAACTTCATTAATGAAGCGATGAAAAATAAA
>NW_021826037.1:0-10000 GCF_006345805.1 Octopus sinensis | reverse complement strand
GAATGTTACTATTGTTTTTTGTATCGAGCAATGTTTCCATTGGACTGGTTATTCTGGAGTGGCTTTTATAGACTATGCCAATACGTCTTCATGCTTTTGTTCAAACATATAGTTATTTCCTTACTCATTCCATGATATCCATTGTAAATAATATATGGCTCCAAAAATTATGGTTGGTAAGCCAACATACTGCTACAACAATCATACATACCTACACTTGCAGATATGTGTTTATCTGATATATACATGGATACACAAACACACACACACACACACACACATATATATAAGGAGAATTCACAAAAGAACAAAAGACGAAGACAGGTGGTGTGGACCACAAACAGATGTATTAGTATAACGCTCGTATATATATATGAGACCTGTTCCTCTTTGTCTGATATTAACTGCGGCCCTATGTATTCAGAAACTCGAGAAAACCATCTGTTAGATGGTCTATCACGTGTGTCTGGCTTTTGGGAAGTTCTAGAGGGATACACAACACCACGAATTTATTGGGTCACCTAATAATTATTTGCGCAAATCATTTTCAGTTCCTTCCTTTTTTCCCCTGTTCCAAAAAATGTATAAATGCCAAGAAAATAACTAAAGGAAAAAGAAATAAAAGACAAGAAAAGAACAAAAACAAATACCCTAAAGAAAAGAAAGACGAGATTGAAATATAGTAACATTGTAAACTGATGACCGAAGGTTAATCACTTTGGTAATGTTGGTTCCACTAAAACCATTATAGTTCTACAACCTATATATCATAGATTAACATCGGTTCTGACATACAAGTGTGTGACATTTATGGTCCTGCACAGAAAAATGGCGAAATAAAATCAAAGAAAAAATATAGAAAAATCCACCGAGCTATCTGAATATTTGTGGATTTATTTTTATATGAAGTTATATTTTTTTTTGCAGATGGGTGTGGGAGATGCGGTCTATTTTTTAATTTCTTTTTCTTTATTATATTTTTGTGGTACGCTTTTTACGCACGAATAACGGGGGAAAACAACAAGAATACAAGCCAAAATGTAAAAGAAAAAGAGATATATGGATGAAAAAGCAACATATTCGGTTATAACAAATTAATGCTTGTAGAGAGAAGCATGTGTATATATATATATATATATATATATATTATATATATATATATATATATATATGCATACACACGTGGGCGTCTCTGTGACTTAGCCGCTCCGTAAAAAACTGATAGAAAAATTACCAGGATTCAAAAAATAATAAGTATTGGAGTTAATTCATTCGGCCAATGTTTTTGAAGCTCGTAGCCCAGCAGGGTCGCAGTCTAGTGAGTAAAAGCGAAGTAAAGGACATATATGTATACACACACACACACACACACACACACACACACATATATATATATATACACACATACACACCTACCCACTCACGTTCACACATATATATGTATATATATTTATATAGGAGGAGTGGATGCTTTTAAGTTTCTGCCTGTAGTTTTCTATGCTTAAGCGGGAAGCTGGTAGAAACGTTAGCACGCGGGGCAAAATGCTTATCGCTATTTCGTTTTTCTTTATGTTCTGAGTTCAAATCATGCCGAGGCTGACTTTGGCTTTCATCCTTTCGGGGACGATAAACTAAGTACCAGTTACTTACTGTTGTTGATCTAATCGACTGGTACCTTTCCCAAAAATTTCGGGCCTTGTGCTTCGAGTAGAAAAGTATATATATATATATATTTGTGTGTATGTGGAAATATATGTATATGTAAGAAAAGTAGAAGTTCAAAATGTACTGTGAATAGATAAAATATTTTTTTAATAATATATTTAAAGCTTTAAGCGCTTCCTCAGTTTACACCGATTTTCAAAATGTTGAAATAAAAAGACGTGGCTTATGTCCTAGCTGTCATAACCGACATAGACCATGTCTTTCTACTCTAACTTTTGAAAATCATTGTAAAATGTGAAACCGGTTAAAGCAGCAAATATCTTATTCTTTGTAAGCCTAGAACTTATTCTATCGGTCTCATTTGCTGTATACACATCGGCATCCGTTGCCAAGCGATGTTGGGGGGACAAACACAAACACAGAAACATATACACACACATACATACGTATATATATTATATATATATATATATATATATATATATATATATATATATATATATATATATATATATATTACGGAGATGTACTTGCATAGCAAGTGACCTGATCTAGGGTCGTGTGCTGGAACGAAAGCATTGCATCTGAGCACGGAGTTTTGTCACTTAATGAGAAATTACATTTAAATGTTGAAGCGAATCTAACGGTTTTGTGTGTTTCTTAAATGGCTTTAAACACCTTCCACCCTTTTACATACATATATATATATATATATATATATATATATATATATAGTATATATATATATATATATATATACTGAGAGAGAGGGGGAGAAATAGAAATTATGAGAAAGTTTGAAATAACCCAAGTAAATCATAGTCACTTTGAATGAGAACACTGAGAAAATTATACAGTACATTTATTTAGAAAGTAATTATATCTGGTAATTAATTTTAGATTAAAAATTATATTTTATATATTAATGGATTAATATGTAATGAGATAAGTATAAAGAATAAAAGTATAGTGTGCATGATTTATGTTTAAGCCCTGGAAACAGTACGACTACATTATTGGCAGCGCTTCGAGCAAAATTCCACAAAGAATGGTTATTTCCCCATCTTACTTGTTTCATGCATTGTTTTATCCTGTTATTTCTTATTTTTGAAATTGATACTCGTTCGATTTGTCCTCTTTGGGTATACCTCCCAATTTACTGGGATATAATCAACCCCCGCAGCACCTGTTGTCAGCGACTGTTAAAATAAAAAAAAAGCAAACACATCTTTAAACCCGTTCTCTGTGGCAAAGCCTAGGTTCGAAACATTAAACACGCTTCAGTTTTTCTGAGTAACACACTAATAAACTTTGTTCGTTCCTTCACCAACATCTGTCCTTTGTTTTTTGTAAATGTGAGTGTGAGTGTGTGTGTATGTGAGTGTGTGTCATGAGCCATCATAAAGTTTCCGTTATCTAATTCATTCGGAAGGCAGTAAAGTGAAAGGAACTCGACTAAGTTACAGTGCTCTAGGACGAACCCAAAACCAAGAGCTTATGAAGGAAACTTCTGAACCGGACCACTATCCTTTCACCAAAGCAAATGTATTATTCTGTCGGAATCTAAATATTTTCAGGTTCGGTTTCATGCATTCTTGCCATTATAGATTGATGACAGAAATTGCAGTGAAAAGATGAAGTGAATAGTGTCGTTATTCCTAAGTACGAAATCATTATTATATGTGTAAATGTCTGGAGTGCTTTTGGACAATAAAATTTCACTTGAACTTGGTGTTAATATATTTTTTCCTATTTAGTGTATAGAAACCCAACAATACACTTCACTGAAGCAGTCAACAAGTTTGAAGTGTCAGAGCTGTCTGGAAAGTATTTAACAACATCCTGTCGACCCAAGTATTTTGTATCAAGGAATATAGTAAGGTTTCATAGAACTAAAAGGTTACGATATATAACACGTCATATTACTTAGATCAATAGGTACAATTAGAACAGACCAGGAAATATTAGAAATACTGTTGTTGTTAACATTCATTTTCGTTGTAATCTATTTCTTTTATTCTTTATTTGCGTATTGTTCTTATAAGTAAATACTATGTGCGGGGGTAGATCCACAGGTCTAATTCTGACAGTATTTCACTTGCGAAGTACCAGATAGACCATTCCGGGTGCGTAACCTCTTATTTAGTGCACCCTTTGGTATTAGAGACTTAGGTCGCGAAGCTGATACATACATACATATATATATGCATGTATGTATGTATGTATTTATGTATGTATGTATGTATGTATGTATGGATGGATGGATGGATGGATGGATGGATGGATGTTGTGTTTATTTCTGTGTGAGTGTGTGTGCGTGTGTATGCTTATGTGGTTGTGAGTTTGTGTGTCCGTGTAAGTGTGTGTACGGCGTATGACCCCCACCCACACATATTTTCCCTATTTTCTTCTCAGTGTCTCTGACTATATTTATGTACATACGTGTACATATATATATATATATATGCATACAGATAGAATCCCAAGTCGCTCACGCGCGCACACACCCAGACACACACACAGGGGCACATATACGCACAAAAACAGACACACGTATATATACGCACATCCATAGTTGTTATTTACAGCTAGCAGAAACGTTAGCACGCCGGGCGAAATTCTTTGAGGTATTTCGTTTGCCGTGACGTCCTGAGCTCAAATTCCGCCGAGGTCGATTTTGCCTTTTATCCTTTCAGGGTCGATAAATAAAGTACCAGTTACGCACAGGGGTCGATGTAATCGACTTGATCCCTTTGTCTGTCCTTGTTTGTCCCCACTATGTTAGCCACTTGTGGGCAGTAAATAATTATATATATATATGGACATATATATTTATTTCAATTTATATAAATTTATATCTGTGGCTTTGTTTGCGCGCGCATACATTTATACGCACCAACAAACAAACACACACAGACACAAGCACATATATGTATGTATATATATATATATATTAATATATATATATATATAATATATATATATATACGACCAAATGGTTCGTAATGGATATACCCTGTGATCGATTCCACTCCGTTGTATCTTGGCCTATAATCTTGGATTATTCCCTATATGCAGAGATCAAAAGAAGGATTTCCGAAGGAGTTTTTCCAGAATTTCAAATAATTTTTGGCGTACATACCGAGTTACGGATATCTCCTTCGAGACTTCCATTAGCATTCTAGAATGTTCAGCATCTTAGCCATTCATTCAAGGGCGGTTAATTCATCCGACACGTGATAGCAGTTGTTCGACAAAAACTCACAAGAGAGAAATGTCCGGACATTAAACGACGGGGTGCGGAACGGTTTCATCACTCTGCGAACACCTTGGAAGGCCTGCCTGACAGCACATCTGTACCTATAGAGTTTATCTCGAACACGTAGTGTTCTCCGCTTCGCGGTACCACTGCAAGGCTATGGATATCTGGAAATTATCTATGGTAGTTCTAGACCCGGAAAGTTCTCCATAATATACTAGCCAGTTTGTTCAGAGTCTCTCCGAGAACGTCGTCGCACTTCCCCGTCACTAATGCTCTATAAATTGTTGTAGCGGAACATCCACCGATTACGTTGCCAGACTGGTACAGGGCTGTGAGCGCCTGACGACATTCGAATAAAAAACAATTCATTATATTACAGGCACGAGGTCTGATAACATCCACCCAACTACTCAACTAGTATTCATTTTATCGACTCCGAAAGGACAAAAGGCAAGGACGAATTCGGTGACATTTCATCTCAGATCGTAACGAAATATCGCGTGGCATTTTCCCGATGTGCTATGAATCCTGCCAGCTTAGCGCTTTATAATAATAAAAATAATAATAATAATAATAATAATACACCGGGAAAAGTAATGGACGAAAAAGGGAAGGCAAAAATCCTCGGGGACTTTGAATTCCAGACAGACAAAGTATTAGAGCACCGAAGGCCGGATATAGTAACCTTTTGGACGGACAAACAAGAGTGTCTAATAATTGACTAGGCAATGCCAGGAGATCAACATATCATCATGAAAGAAGGAGAAGTGGTTGATTAATATGGTGACTTGAGAATTGAGAACACTAATATGTGGCAGCTACAGGAGTCAAACATAAAAGTTATCCCTATTGTCATCGGAGTATTGGGTTCAGAACCACCCAATCTGTAGAAATATCTGAAACCTATGGAAATAAGCTAAAATCTAGATGTTTTGCAAAAGTCAGCATTACTTGGAACTGCAAAAGTCAGCATTACTTGCGTGAAGTATCGTCTGTCTGAAGTCCTTTTTGTGATTTGACAAACAGACACAATACCTTCAATCAAGAAACTCACGATAATATATGCTGTGCGACGTCTATAATAATAATAATAATAATAATAATAATAATAATAATAATAATAATAATAATAACCCTTATCAGAAGGGTAGTCATGATGGGTATACTGGGCTTCGTATATTTTACCCCAGTGTCACTTTGATGACATGCACTGCTCTCTCACTCAATAATAATATAATAATAATAATAATAATAATAATAATAATAATAATAATAATAATAATAATAATAATGGTTTCAGATTTTGCCACAAAAGCAGCAATTTTAGGGGAGGGAATGAGTCAATAACATTGATCGCCGTCTTTCACTGGTACTTAAATTATCGACCCCGGAAGGATAAAAGGCAAAGTCGACCTCGGCGGAGATTGGGCTCAGAACACAGCAGTAAACGAAATACCGCTAAGCATTTCGTCCAGCAGGCTCACGATCCTCCCAGCTAACCGCCTTAACTAGTAGTGGTAGTGGTAGCAGCAGCAGCAGTAGCAGCAGCAGCAGCAGCAGTAGTAGTAGTAGTAGTAGTAGTAGTAGTAGTAGTAGTAGTAGTAGTAGTAGTCTTGACATTCATGACAGAAGAAAGCTGAATGTAGGTATGTAAGCCAAAATTTCTCCGATCATCCTTTCGCCTCCGCGGAATGTGATATATTATATTCTAAGCCTCTAGACCATACATACATACATACATACAATACATACATACATACATACATACATACATACATAACTACATACATAGAACACTCACACACCAATATATATATATATATATATATATATATTATATATAATATATATATAATATATATATAATATATATATAATATATATATATATATGTATATACATATACAGAGGGAGAGAGAGAGGCTGCTGCTTAAATGAAAATTTATGGACTCGTAGTAGTTCTCAGTATTTTACAGTCAACACATTGACCATTTAGCTGGCGGCATATTACATATTCTACAGCAATAAAACATAGTAATTTTGAGGAAACAACGGAAATAATGGTAATTTACCGCCATCACTGTAGCCAAATACCGGACCAAAGTAATAATTCAAAACTCTATTTATTGTTTTAACATACATCAACACATGTTCGCTTGGTAGTATTTTTGTTTGGTTTTTGTACTTCTGTTATTTGTTTTCGCTTTTGTTTCTTTTCCTGTAAAACTATTCTTTTCAGAGGAATTGCTAGAATCTTGATGAAAATGTTGTTCGGTATTTAGCTGTTGTTTTAGAACAGCGCCAAGCCCTATCTTGTATGTGTAGTGTTATATATGTGATGGGTATGAAAACGATAATGCGTAGATGATTGGCCGCTGATGATGATAAACGATGATAATGGTGATGATGATAATGATAATGACGACAACGGCGACGAGGACGATGATGATGATGATTTTGATGATTTATATTTATGTGTGAAGACGCATGTGCTAATATTTAGGCGCGTTGCATTCACAATCGTGACATAGTGGCTTAGAATTCCAGTCCAGCTACGTGTTATGTTCTTATGCAAAACACTTCGTCTCCTTTTGTTCCCGTCGACTCAGCAGTAAATAGTTAACTCTGCGAAGAACGAACCTTCCGATGAGAGGAAAAGTTGGCCTTCTCTCATAGCCAGCGGGGCGGCATCCTTCGAAAGGTAAAACAATGCAACGGGCGAATAACTCTTTAGTTTAGGCATACCGTTACCTAACTGCATTATGTACGATACACAGATTGCTATTCTCATCTAATACTTTTCTGTCGCAAATAACGTGTATATACGATCATACATAACTGTATCTATAAATACTCTCACACACATATATATATAAATATATATATGTAAATATATATATATATATATATATATATATATATATATATATATATATACATATATATATACGCATAATATACGACGGGCTTTGTCGGCCCGAGGCTATAGTAGAAGGAACTTGCCAAGATGGCGATGCAGTGGGACTGAATCCGGAACCATTTGGTTTGTAAGCAAGCTACTCAGCACACAGCCGCTCCTCCACTATATATATATATATATATATATATATATATATATATATATATATATATATATATATATATATATATATATATCATATATATATGTGCATGTGGTTTATCCCGACTTGCACTTTCGCCCGCGAAACCTTTTTACTTGCATTTTCAAAACGTTAAATCGACCTAAATTAAACATTTATGTCGATCTGTAACAAAATGTCTCTTTCTCCCACTTTATATCTTTTTCTCCGCAACAAAATTACACTGCTTCCCCATTTATTCCCGAATATCTAGGTTCCTTACTTGATTTATTTTCTTTGTCGCTTTTTCTTTCTTTTTATTAAGCTGTTTCTTTTTTATTTACCTCTTTCTCTTTTTCGTAGTCTTTCCTTTATTTTTCCTCACCTTTTGCTTATGAATATGAATGCATGCATTGGTCTTTTGAATTACGAAGATAAATTATACAAAAATGATCATTCATTTATCTCAAATTCTAACTATACCACTATTTATTTATCTATATCTATCTATCTATCTATCTATCTATCTATCTATCTATCTATCTATCTATCTATCTATCTATCTATCTATCTATCTATCTATCTATCCAGCAAGCTAGCTGTACATTCGTCCCTTTGTCTCTTAGCCTGTGTGCCCATCTATATGTTTATCTACCCTGCGATATCCATCGATCTATCTGTCTGTATATTTTATTTAATAATCAATGAACATGCATATCTACGTACACATGCGCTAACACGCATACACAAAAACACATATACATACATGTATATGCATATAAACACGCATATATACCTATATATATATATATATATATATATATATATAGATATATATATATATATATATATATATATATACATACGTATTATTCAACACACTCACACACACCACACATACAAATACACACACATATACTCACAAACACTTACATACACGTATCCTTTTTACGTACCGAGAGAGAGAAATAATAAAGATATGTGAATGAACGAAGAATAAATGTCTTTATATCGGTGTATAAGTCTGTGAAATGTGCGAGACGCTAAGTTATATGTATACGTGATAACAAATTGCTTCTCTGCATATGTCTGTGAAAGCGGATTCTATGTGTGTATGTACGCGTACATGAGAGTGTGTGTGTGTCTGTCTGTAGCACTGTCTAAGAGAATGTATTGATTATATTGTTGTACTTCATTTTTCTTTTATTTCTGATACACGAACATACACACACATATATACACATGTACACACACACATATATGTATGTATTTATATACCTATATGTAGTATGTATTTATTTATGTATGTATATATATTTGTGTGAGTGTATATATGTATCTCTGTATCTCTATCTATATATATGTATGTATCTGTGTATATGTATGCGTGTATATATTTATATCTTTGTTTTCGTTTATTTAATTTCTTTTTAGTATTGTTTATAGATACTCCAAGGATTATCGGCTAATTTCAAGTGTTATTCAAAAGTTATTCATCATCGTATTAATCTCTTTCTTGCTAAGTCTATCAAAGGAATCTTGAATCAGTTCTGTTCTGTTCAACAATATATATAATATATTGAATAGAGAAACATTGAATGAAAATATTCTATTGATTATAATCAATTTCACATCCGGAATTTTCAAACTTCCAACTATTCGTTTCTCGCAATCGCCACCACTATCTCCCGCCATTACCACCACATCCACCACCACCACCAGCAACAACAACAACAACAACAAGTACAGCAATAACCCGACCACCGCCACAACCGTCAACAACGACGTCAATGACAATAGCAGCACTTTAGCGTCTTGCCACCTAATATCACCGCACCACTTCAGCACAGCACGTCACTTCCCCTTTTAGGCTCATATATCTAGCTGGCTATCAAAACTACTTATGTTTAAATTTAAATATGTGTAGCACCTGGCTCGTTGTGTGAGGTTGAACACTATCCGGGAATTAATTTCCAGCGCAGATTTTCATTTG
>NW_021826036.1:10000-13958 GCF_006345805.1 Octopus sinensis | reverse complement strand
GTGAGAGAGAAAGTGTATGCGTGAGTGTGTAAGTGTGAATGTGTGTGTGAATGCCTGTGCTTATGCATTTATATGTGTGTGTGCTTGTGTATGTATATGTATGTATGAATGTGTGTGTGTGTGTGTGCGTGTGTCTGTTGATGCCAGTGTGTGGGTGCGTATGTATGTATATATACGTATGTGCTTGTGTGTGTCCACGTCTGAATATATGCGCGTCTGCGTATATATGCGTGTGCTTATGCATGTATATATATATAAATGTGTGTGTGTGTGTATGCATATGCGTGTGTGCTTGTGTATGTGTATATATATGTGTGTGTGTGCTTATGTATGTATATATGTGTGTTGTAATGATATATAACACAATTGTGACTTTATTATTTCACGCTCTGTTGAGTTCATTCGGAATTTCTATTTTCTCGTCGCTTTTACATCTTTTCCATATTCCATATCCATTTTACTATTTTTGACACCATCTCTTTACCTTCCCCACTCTTCTTCATTCCCTCCCTCATCTCATCCTCTTCTCTTCCTCCAATCCATTCAACCCCTACTACCCTCCACTCCATTGTTTCTCTCCTCTCCTTGCTCCACTCAAGCAGCTTTTTTCTCCACTTCAAACAGTTCTTCTTCTTTCTTTTCTTTTTCACTTTACCCTTCCTCTTCTCCCCATTACTTATCTCAATCTCTTCTCTTCCTCTACTTCATTCCTCCCTACTACCCTTCACTCCACTGTATGATTGACCACTAGCCCCTAAAGCTATTTTTATTCTCCCTCTGCTTATTTTCTGTGTTCCTTTCTGTTGAAGATTGTAGGCTCGAAACGTAAAAGACTTTGTCAGCTTCCCAGCGTTAAACTAATACACCTGTTTGTTGTTTATACACCTGTCTTCGTCTTTTGCCTTTCTGTAAATTCCAACTCTATATATTTTCCCAAAACAACTTGTCCGACTGTCCCATAGGCCTCTCCTTTTAGAAACACTGAGTTAACCTAATTTTGAGTCACCAGCAAAAGAAGAAATAAAGATAGACTTTTTTTCTATTCCAAAGAAAAACGATTTTATTCATACAAATATGCAACCGAAGAGTTTAAAGTACCAGTAATAATAAGGCTGTTGACTGGGAGACAACAACAAACATGATTTAAACAGTAAGCTTGGCAGGAAAGAAATGTGCCTTTAAGTAGTACAAAAACAACAAAAAATGGAAGTTGCAGTTATGTACAGTTTGACAGAAGAAAAGCAGGACAAAAACGGCTTTATCGATCGCATTCTCACTTGGAATCGATTTTTGTAATTTTTTCAAGACTTATCCACGCCCTGATACCGTCGGTATCTACATATCAAATTAGAGCGTAATCGGATGGAGGATGCCCAAGATCCTAGAACACAGACAGACAGACAGACAACGGATTTTATATAAAATATATATATATATATATATATATATATACAAGTAGATCGAAAATTAAAAATAACAAATAACAAAGTCAGAAAGGACGTTTACATGGAATGTATTAGCTTAATATTCAGTATAACATGGGAAAAGAGTGGATATATGTATATGTGTATATATATATATATATATAATATATATATATATATATATATATATATATAATATACGACGAGCTTCTTTCAGCTTCGTCAACCAAATCCACTCACAAGGCTTTAGTAGTCGGCATGAGGCTATAGTAGAAGACACGAGGCTATAGTAGAAGACACTAGCCCAAGATGCCACACAGTAGGACTGAACCCAGAGCCAGGTGGCTGGGAAACAAAAGTTCTTTTACCACACAGCCACGCCTGCGCCTCTAAATAAGCAGTTCTTTTTACCAACATACAATTATTGAGCGCTCAAAGCATAACACCGAAAAAAAGAAAAGGAAAAACAATTGTTGTTGACCAGCAAAAAGAGAAAAAAAGAAAAAAAAAAGACACACGTAAATCTTTTTTTTTTTTTTTTTTTTTTATGTTAGCTTTTCCGATGTCTCAAATTGACCACCACGAAGATCGCTGGAAGACAAAAAAACCGAGTCTCTCCTGCGCAAAGTAGATTGATCCCGTAATTTCAGACAACAGCCTGCAGAACAAAACGGAATTTCTCAACGAAGAAATATTGGAAACTGTCAAGTCTTATACTTTTCTCATTATCTAAACAATAACAACAGCTGCAGCAACAACAACAACAACAACAACAACAACACAATAAAAAAAAAAGAGCCGAAACGAATACCGCAAGGCATTTTCTTATCCGTGGCTCTAATGAATCTGCCAATCTCCCGTCTTGATACAACTACTACCACGACTACCACTGCTACTAATACTACTAATAATGATCCTTTCTAAGTTAGGCACAGGGCCTGATATTTGGTGGAGGGAGCGGGGGTTAAGTCGATTACATCGACCCCAGTACTCAACTTATCGACCTCCGAAAAGATGAAAAGCAAAAATCGACCTCGGCGGAATTTGAACTCAGAACGCAGCGACGGGGGAAATACCACTCGTCATTTCGCTCGGTGTGCTAACGATTAATAATAATCCCTTCTACTAAATGCACAATTTTAGTGGATTGGGTTTAGTCGAATATATTGATTGTAGTAGTTGACTGATACTTTTATTTTATTTGTCTCCAAAAAGGATGAGGTCGACTTTTGCCTTTCATCCTTCCAGGATCAATAAAATAAGTTGCAGTTGAACACTGGAATTGATATAATCGATTAGGCCCAGCCCTGAAACTGCAGACCTTGTGCTAAAAATTGTGACGATTGAAGGCGACGAGCTAGCAGAACCGTTAGCGCACCCCGGGGGGAAAAAGAATTGCTTAGCGGCATTTATTCCAGCTTTACGCTCTGCGTTCAAACGCCGCCGAGGTCGACATTTACTTTTTATTCTTTCAGGGTCGATAAAACATGTGTCTTTAAATCCAAGGGAAGGGGTTGGTAGTGTAGTCGACTAACCCTTCCCCCACCCCATCCCATCCCACCCCACCGCAAATTCCAGGTCGTGTGTCTTTGGTAGAATGAATTATTAACAAATCATTGAATAATTATGGAATTTCGAGCGCATCGGATGGTACAGGAGACTGATGTCTGTGCATGGCTGAGCACCGGTGGATTAATAAGCGGATACGTAGCAAGTTATTGGTTCACAGGTTAATTTAGCATTAAGTGTGGCAATTGAGATGTAACGAGAAGAATTATTGCAGTTAATATTTACAGTTTTAAGATTGTGTTCATCGTTAGTCAATGTAAATATATTCGTTGTTGCTCATTGGTTTCTAAACTGTAAATCTATTCCAACATCATTTCACGGAAGGAAAAAGCGGAACTTCTATGAGATGAAATTCAAGATGAGTGTAATTGAATATATGTGAAACATAACTAAAATTGTGCAGACGAGCAGGGGTTTTGTGTTACGATAAAAAAAATGTGAGAGACAGACGTTAGCGGGAAATTGAGATACAGACGTTACGGGGAAAATAGTGAGGGACCAGGAAGTATGGAAAATTTTATGAGGCAGGCGTTACGGAAAAATTGTGAGAAACATGCGTTATGGAAAACCTTGTAAGAAGCAGGAGTTATGGAAAAATTTATGAGAGGTGAGAATTACGGAAAAATTGTGAGAAACAGGTGTTATGGAAAATTATTAGAAACAGGCGTTATGGAAAACCTTGTAAGAAGCAGGGGTTATGGAAAAACTTATGAGTGGTGGGAGTTACGGAAAAATTGTGAGAAACAGGCGTTATGGGAAATTGTGAAAAACAGGCGTTATGGAAAACCTTGTAAGAAGCAGGGGTTACGGAAAAACTTATGAGAGGTGGGAGTTACGGAAAAATTGTGAGGAACAGGCGTTATGGGAAATTGTGAGAAACAGGCGTTATGGAAAACCTTGTAAGAAGCAGGGGTGACGGAAAAACTTATGAGAGGTGGGAGCTACGGAAAAATTGTGAGGAACAG
>NW_021826036.1:0-5000 GCF_006345805.1 Octopus sinensis | reverse complement strand
TTTAAGGTGGTGCTCCAGCGTGGCCGCAGTCGAATGACTTAAAAACAAATGAAAGAATGAAAGAAAAACTGTGTACCTTCGTACAAAACGCAATGAAACAGATAAATGAAAATAACATAAAATTCTTATCTAATTCCATAACCAACAATTGCAAAAGATCGAACTTTATAACTTTACATGATAATAACAACAGCGAAACGAAAAACATCGTCACCGAATTAAATATGGAACTTAGAGTAAAGTCCCCATCGTTATGAAACCTGTATTTTATACTATGATGTCACGTCATAAATTCTGCTAACAATCGCTCGACAGGACTTGTTAACCCTTACCAAAGCGGATATTTAACGTTATCAGCGCTCATGTTTTATAGATAACCTAATGAAAATTGGGTTTCATTTACTCCTTTGGTAAAACTGGAAAAACACCAACTGTGTAATCTCTTGATTGAAATCAATATCTATCAAATAAAATTGCTGTTTCGTTTAGTTTGGGATTGGAGATAAAACCATCTTTTAAACGATGCATTCCATTTTCGTTAGAAGTTCCAAAATTATTATTTATAGGTTACAAACTCTTTTTGTTTTTTTTTATAGCAATAGTATTCGAAGGGAAAAAACGGTTTTCTAATGTTTCTTTTGATGTGAGTCAGGAAGCAAGGGTCTCAGCCAGATGAGTTAAGCGACATATTGAGACTACATATCATAAGGTGGAGACGCAATGGCCCAGTGGTTAGGGCAGCGGACTCGCGGTCATAGGATCGCGGTTTCGATTCCCAGACCGGGCGTTGTGAGTGTTTATTGAGCGAAAACACCTAAAAGCTCCACGAGGCTCCGGCAGGGGATGGTGGTGATCCCTGCTGTACTCTTTCACCACAACTTTCTCTCACTCTTACTTCCTGTTTCTTATGTACCTGTATTTCAAAGGGCCGGCCTTGTCACTCTCTGTGTCACGCTGAATATCCCCGAGAACTACGTTAAGGGTACACGTGTCTGTGGAGTGCTCAGCCACTTACACGTTAATTTCACGAGCAGGCTGTTCCGTTGATTCGGATCAACCGGAACCCTCATCGTCGTAACCGACGGAGTGCTTCCATATACATATCGTAAACCACTTACACACTAAGTTTCCCTATTATATATTATCAGAGGTTTTTATGAAGATAACGGTTTGTTGATAATCAGAAACTACTATTAAAATTCTGAAAGATTCTGGGATGAACTCTAACATTTTTCAAGGAATTTAATTTGACGAGAATAATTGAATATAATTTTAATGTAGTCAATTATTATCTTGATGATAATGCTCACTCTAAAAACAGCAATGACCTATCGTTCACTGTATAACATCAACAGACAATCGAATCACACAATACAATTTTTAAGCAAGCTAGTTATAAATATATCTTTACGTATCTATAACCTTTCCTATAATGAAGCAAAGTTCTTACAACATAGTAGTTTCAATTAACAAAATTAATTACATCAAAAGAGACAGCCTACCACCTCATACAACCTGAAATAAAATTAAAAGTTAGTATAATCTTCTTGTTAATCCCCCACGTAATATCACTAAGAATGAAATTAGAAGTAAGATTATAAATTAGTGTAATCCTCCTTTTAGTCAAGAATTCTTGACTCCCTGTAGCCAAAAATTTCTTAAATTGTTGCTAAACACTTCCCAACCATATGTTTTATAAGAATTTCGATAAAAACTGTAAAATTTTCTCATATTCAAGCTACAGTTAATTTTGGACAATCATTATCGCATACGAACAGATGCAAGTATTCCTTTCTATTACAAAACCAGCAATCAACATCTTGTAATTACACACATACGAATGGATGTCCACTAAAGAGTTGATGCACTGCTAAAAGTCTTATTCACTGTGCAACTGTTGAAGCAAATAATGTTTTGAAATCATGTAATGGACTGATAATGAATTCCTTCAAAATTCGCTTTTATCAGCATTTGCAGTCATTCAGGAGCCAACAAAGAAACAACGATGCAAGTTTGTGCAATTTCATATCACCATCGTCGTTGCCGTCGTCATCGTCATCATCGTCGTCATCTTCATATTCATCACCATCATCAACAACAAAAGCAACAATGGCAACAACTGCTGGATATTACTATCTCGTGTTCTGGGACGAATAGAATCGGTTACCTGCTTTCCATGGTGTGCAAGAGATCAATATCACAACACACTCGTTGACTCCCTTGATCGGGACGCCATTCCGTCGCAAGGTTACACATTTTACAACAGAATAGACCGGAGCATCGGGAAATTAAGCGATTTATTCAAGAACACAAAGCATCTTTCGGTCCGGGAACCGAAACCACGATCTTCCGAGCTGGTATACAACATCCTAACCACAAGGCCACGTACCTTTCACCAATTTTTTTTCTGTGGCGTCAAAAATAACAATAAAATCATCAAAGTCAATAGGAAATAGTTTTGGTTGCCGGACCAAATCGACTAAACATTCTGAACAAGCCTTGATATGTTTTGCCCATCAAAATCCTGTGAAATATTTTTAAAAGTCCCTCCTCGTAATAAATATCCTGTTAATAAAGATCCTTAATAAATATCTTTTTGAAGTCGCTCGCAAAAAAAACATTCCAAACGCTATTTTTTTTTCAGCCCCTTCGTTAGCAAACAATCTGTTGTAGGACTCAAGCGACCCCACTTTCCGAACTTATTTCGATATCATTATAGAATGTCTGACGTTTTTTACGCATTTGTTTGTTTGTTTGTTTTTTTGTTGTTTTTTTTTTTTGTCTTCAGTTTGCATTCCTAATAATTATTGTAATAACAAATCTGGGAAGAAAAAGAATTATAATATTTAATGATGAGGAAAAATAATTATAATATTTAATGAGATCGATCTCTGTTTGTAAACAATGGATTTTCCTACAGAGAGAGAGAGAGAGAGAGAGAGAGAGAGAGAGAGAGAGAGAGAGAGAGAGAGAGATGAGAGAGAGAGAGGAGAGAGAGAGGAGAGAGAGAGAGAAGAGAGAGACAGAAGAGAGAGATAGAGATGAGAGGAGCGAGACAAAGAGAGGAGAGAAATCTAACGTTCAGATATAACTAATATGCTGGGCTATTCAAAATTTTAAGAAGTTCTGCTGGTTGCTTCAATTATCTTTTTCTGTTTTGTACAAAAAATTTTTCAGAGACATTAATCTTTCTATACCCTTTGTGAAACAACAACAACAACAACAACAACAAAAACAACAACAACAAAAACAAAAACAACAACAACGACGACGATAATAATAATAATAATAATAATAATAATAATAATAATGATAATAAATCGGACACTAGTTTATGAGAGTAATCCCGTCTAATTAAATGAAGACTATAACTATTCTACCACACGTTCCAGGTTAACAATTCCACTTGTTTTCTTTTTCGTTTGTTGTTTTGGCTTCTGTTGTTTTTTTGTTGTTTTTTTGTTTCCGTTTTGCTTTTGTTTCTGTTTTTATTTTTTGTCTTCGTTTTGCCCTTGTTTTTGTCTTGATTTTTTTTGGGTTTTTTGTTTTTGTGGTTTGGGGGTTGCAAATACCGTTTGCGAATACGTTAGAATAATTTCTTTCAATAGGATGGATTTATATTCCTTCTACAGATCCGAGAAAGCTCTTAAGTAAATATATTCCAAGAGTCAAAGAGCTTAAAGCAAATATAGTCACTTTGAAAAGATTCACACTCCAAAACTATTAAAAATATGCGATAGAATATATTTGATTTGCAAAAGGTTCGTGTTTCTTCTTTTTCTTCTAATTATTCTACCATTTTGCGTCTGCAGTTATATAATTTCATTTCTTAATAGTTTTTATCTGCTCTTTACTTCACAATTCACTATCCCAAACATATATGCGTGTATATATTATGGCTGCCCCCTCGTTATCGAGTATGGCCATTGCACGAAGCTTAACTGTTACTGGCGCTGTAGATCTACAATCTCTTGTACAGAATGTCAACTAAAACCTTTACCGATAATATCCGGCTGTATACTATATAATATATATTATATATATATATATATATATGATACATATATATATATATATAATATTATATATATATATATATATAAGGATCTTGAGATAGTCGGGTACTTGAATGATATGCACCAAGTAGGGTTAAGTTAATATGTGATCACTACCTTTGGTCGAATAAATATCCCGTAAATATTCAGGTTGTAAACTCAGAGAAAACCACCCCTGCGAGTATTTAGCACCTCAGGGCTGGTCCAAAGCATACGTTGTGTTGATCAAACGTTGTTTGGTATACTCTAGAACGTCTGACGTGTCGTATTATAAGCAAATGAATAAAAACAGACGATGGATAAATGACATTTATCGTCTGTTATCATTCATTTCCGGATTTATACATTATTGCTATGTTGTCAATATATATACTCTTTTACTCTTTCACTTGTTTCAGTCATTTGACTGCGGTCATGCTGGAGCACCGCCTTTAGTCGATCCCAGGATTTATTCTATCGGTCTCTTTTGCCGAACCGCTAAGTTACGGGGACGTAAACACACCTGCATTGGTTGTCAAGCGATGTTGTGGGTGGACAAACACAGACACACAAACACACACACAGACATATACATATATGTATGTATGTGTGTGTGTGTTAGTATGTACATATATGTATGTATACATGCCTATATATATTTTTTATATTATTATATATACACACACATACATACACACACATACACACACTCACACATACACACACAACTGCAATGCTACAGTTTGTAGAGAATATGTGTTCTCAGCTACGAAAATGAAGCTTTTAAGAAACGGGCTCGTTCATGGGCTTGATTCGTTCGACTAAACTTCATCAAGGTGATGCCCCAGTATGGCCGCAATCTAATTGCGATAATCATTAAAATAGAAATGAAATTTAAATATACATTCTTTTTGTGTGACCCGGCACCAAATTATTCCAAGGTCCGGCGGTGCTTTCCAGGCAAAG
>NW_021826035.1:10000-13891 GCF_006345805.1 Octopus sinensis | reverse complement strand
TGTATCGAAACACCGGTGTCCGAGAATGTCACGTGTCCGTGAGACGAGTGTGTTTGACGCACATTTCGAGTAAAAGGAAAAAGTTATTCTCTTAAGACATAAAGTATAGCACCAAGCATATTCTACGTCTGAACCTGCCTGGTCGAATTAAGAATCTTTAAGCAAATATTCATTCTAGATTTTTCTGTAGCTCGCGCTATAGTTTTTTTTTTTTTTTAATCCGTGTTTACGTCAATGGTATCATTAAACGAAGCAGAGATCGCATTGCCTATCCCTTCTTTAAAATAACAGAAACATTCCCCGAAAACCCAGCCCACTACTTCCTTCAAAGTATCGTTCACGGTGGCCTAAAAACGTATAAAGAGGAACGGCCTGTTCTGCTCCGAAGAGACGGTCAAAAGTCCTGTAAGAAAAATTATTACAAGAGATAAAGCTGGAAGACTGTTGCGTTGTATATACATTATCTTACTGGAGTTTCAACAGTTATGGAGTTATGAGGCTGAGTCAAAAAGTAATGCCATTTTGTTTAGCACAGGTATAATTACCAACACCAGAACATGTATCATACATCAAAATGAAGCTGGTTCTCTGTGGATCACACCCCTACTTCTCAACATAGTCACCGTTTCTCCCAATAGATATAAAATAAAGCATACACACACACACACATATGCAATAAGATTCTTTTAATATACGAGGCAGTGCTGTAAATTCTTGGCTTTAAGGTTAGCGCGAAAGGCTTGGTTGGACCCAATCTTCCGTGTTCCTCTCCAAGGTTTAGAAAAACTGAAGGACCGCTGCAATATGTGTGTGAATCTGAAAGGGGAATATGTTGAATAAAGTCATAATTAACTGATCCTCCTGTATTTAATTTTTTTTTTTTTTTACCCAAAGACAAGAACTTTTCAGCGATGGTTAGAAGAAGAAGGCCCCGAAACGGCGCACATTCTCTCCTGATGACCCCATACAATTGCTGGCTTCCGGTATGCGAGCTCTCAACTGGTAGTACTTGCATGTGCAAGTTCTTCCAATACACTATATAATATATATCTATATATATATATATATATATAATATATATATATATAATATATGTAGATGTATGTATGTATGTATGTATGTATACGTGTATGCATGTATGCATATTTGTATGTATGTATATACATATACATTTCTCTGTGTGTGTGTCTTTGTGTCTGTGTTAATCTCCCCACCTTCGCTTGACAACCGATGTTGGTGTGTTTATGTCCCCGTAAATTAGCGGTTCGACAAGAGAGATGAGAAAATAGTACTAAGTTTCCAAAGAATAAGTTCTGGGGTCGATTATTTCGTCTGAAGCTCTTTAAGGTGCTGCACCAGCATGGACGCAGCCAAATGACCGAAACAAGTAAAAGAGTAAAATGTGCATATGCTTATATACTCTTTAGTCTTTAGTCTTTTACTTGTTCCAGTCATGTGACTGTGGCCATGCTGGAGCACCGCCTTTAGTCTGGCAAATCGACCCCAGGACTTATTCTTTGTAAGCCTAGTACTTATCCTATTGGTCTCTTTTGCCGAACCGCTAGCTTACGGGGACGTAAACACACCAGCATCGGTTGTCAAGCGATGTTGGGGAGGGGAACACAGACAGACAAACATACACACACACACACATGCATATATACGACGGGCTTCTTTCAGTTTCCGTCAACCAAATCCACTCACAAGGCTTTGGTCGGCCCGAGGCTATAGTAGAAGACACTTGTCCAAGGTGCCACGCAGTGGGACTGAACCCGGAACCATGCGGTTCGTAAGCAAGCTACTTACCACACAGCCACTTTTACGCCTATATGCATAAATACATACAACTCTAAACATATATGTGTTTTGTGTGTGTGTGTGTGTGTGTGTGGTGTGTGTGTGTATGTGTGTGTGTGTGTGTGTATTTGTGTGTGTGTATTTGTGTGTGTGTGTGTACTTAGACGCATATATAGGTGCATGAAATGGTGCTGAATTGTAACCTATTTAATGAGAAAGGATCATCAGCCACAATGTCCTCACCTAATTGCTGCTATTGGTCATTAGAAATAATTACGACTGTTGTAATTAACGCACATATGTTTGCGTTTAATGAATCTCCATTACTCTATTACTCGTGAATTTAATATATTCCTGTTTTATATGTACACGTGTGTAGGTGTGTCTTTGTGTGTGAGTGAGTGCGTACACAAACGCAAACACACGTATCCCAACGCCCATGCGTTAAAACCTTTTCTTGGAAATCCTCTGAACTCAACCTGTAAAACTATTCGTTAATAAACATTTCCGCTTTTAAATTTTGTTTCTTCATATTTTGCGTTATGAATATTTTGTAGTTTGGTTTTTATCCTAAATTTCTCAACCCCTTCAATGTTTCTTGACAGTCCGCATCTTAACTTCTAGTATGAATTTATTAGTTTTGTTGTTTAGTTCCAGTTCTAAACATGTAAATTCTTTGATCATTTCTCGAACGAGACAAATGGTGAAAGATATACCATATGTTAACACACTATCAGGGGTACAATATACAATGTATTTTTCTCTGATTTTGTTCAAGGGAATTTGTTAAACATTTTTACTCTAGTTTCGATGCCAGTGAATTGAAATACGAGGGTGAGTCAAAAGGTAATGCCATTTTGTTTAGGACAGGTATAATTATCAACACAGGAACATGTATCATACATCAAAATGAAGCTGGTCCTCTGTGGATCACATCCCTACATTTCAACGTTTCCCTCAATAGCAATGTTCCACTTTCGAATGAAAGCATGTATCCCTACCCTGTAAAATTCTGTTGACTGTTCTTTGAGCCACTTCTTCACTACAGACGATGAAGTAGGCTAGCCCAATATGTAGATATAGAGGGAGATGCCTAGACGTCAGAGAGCAGTTGAGTAAGGAGTAGATTAGAACAAAGAGAGTAGAGGAGAGGAGAGTCGAGTTGCTTCTGGCTGACGAGACATGCAATGAAACACCGGTGTTCGAGAATGTCGTGTGTCCATGAGACGAGTGTGTTCGACACACATTTCTAGTAAAAGGAAGAAGTTATTCTTTTAAGACATAAAGTATAGCACCTAGCATATTCTACGCCTGAACCTGCCTGGTCGTATTAAGAATCTTTATGTAAATATTCATTCTAGATTTTTCTGTAGATCTCGCTATAGCTTTTTTTTTAAATCCGTGTTTACGTCAATGGTATCATTAAACGAAGCAGAGGTCGCATTGCCTGTCCCTTCTTTAAAATAACAGAAACACTCCCCGAAAATCCAGCTACTATTTCATTTAATGTATCGTTTACGCGGGCCTAAAAACGTATAAAAAGGAACGGTCAAAAGTCCTGTAAGAAAAATTATTACAAGCCTGTTGCGTTACATATACATTATCTTGCTGGAGTTTCAACAGTTATGGAGTTACGAGGCTGAGTCAGAAAGTAATGCCATTTTGTTTAGGACAGGTTTAATTACCAACACAAGAACATGTATCATACATTGCTGAAAAGTTCTTGTCTTTGGGTAAAAAAATAAAATACAGGAGGACCAGTTAAATATCCCCCTCTCAGATTCACGCACATGTTGCAGCGGTCCTCAATAGCAATGTTCCACTTTCGAATGAAAGCATGTATCCCTACCCCGTAAAATTCTGTTGACTGTTTCTTGAGCCACTTCTTCACTACAGACGATGAAGTAGGCTAGCCCAATACGCAGATATAGAGGGAGAAGCCTAGATGTCAGAGAACAGTTGAGTAGATGAGTAGATTAGAACAGAGAGAGTAGAGGAGATGAAAGTCGAGTTGAGTAGAAGGCATCCGAACTTGCGACATAACAATATCCAATATAGTTTATTACCAAATATATAAAACCGCAATTTAAATAG
>NW_021826035.1:0-2500 GCF_006345805.1 Octopus sinensis | reverse complement strand
CATACAAAAGCTCATTAATTAAACTTTTGCGGTCTCCGGAAAGTTCGTGCCGATTTATAGTAGCTTACATTTCGGACTTATTTTAGAGCATGGTTGAGTCCATAAAATAGGATTTGACTACACCTCCATTTAGAGCACAGTTTAAGCTAACTTTTCGTGGAAGAAGGGTTATGTTCCTATAACCTGTGTTAATTCTGTTACCCTTTAAAATAGAAGACAAGAAAGTTCATTTTCGGCACTTGATGCTTTTCTTTTTCTGTAAAGAGAAAAATGCCCCTAAAGCAACCAAAAAATATTCGCAGTTTACGGTGATGTTTCTTTATCCGAAAGAGATGTACGGAAGTGGTTCGCAATGTTCCAAGCAGGAGATTGATAAAGCGGGATCGGGCAGACCATCCACTACAGATGATGACCAAATCAAATCATTAATTGAGAATAACTCACATTGCACAACCCGGGAATTGGCAGAAAGCCTCAACCTAGCAAATCCGTCGTTCATGAGCACCTGGTAAATCTTTGGTACACATATCGATATGATGTTTGGGTACCGCATGAGTTGAGTGAGAAGAACCTTCTGGATAGCATTTCCATCTGTGATTCGCTTTATAAACGGAATGAAAACGCGCCTTTTATTTTAATACTTTTATTTTAATACTTTTATTTTAATACTTTCCAGCTCCAGCTAAGCTAAGCCAAGCCAAGCCAAGCTAAGCTACATTCTAACTGCTATATCTCCCGTTCGAAAATCTACACACAATCGTTTCTCTTCAGTAGGCGCTAAAGTCTCAGAGACTGACTTCCATTTGATATGATTTCTACGGAAAATTTTTCGCAGTGTACGAATCATGTGGCCATCGTTACCTCTGAGTTCCTCGTTTTGAGAGGCGGTTGGATGGAACCTACACTCGCCTCCTTATGAGAGCTCAAAATCTCTCGTGAAAGCGCCATCCAACCAAAATGCAAAATATGGAAACTACCACCTGTGTCATCTCTTGTGAAAGGTAGGAGAGTCCAGTTTGCTGGACATTGTTGTAGAGCTGAAAAAGAAGTAATTTCTACTCTTCTCCTCTGGAAGCCATCTACTCGCAATACCAGAGGGCGCACACTCTCCTACCCTGATGTAATCTCCAGGGATACAGGCATCCAGGAACAGGACCTCCGTAATGCCATGATGGACCGTGAAGTCTGGCGTAGCATGGTAAATTCCATTGTCTCGACCACGGTCAAACAATGATGATGATGATTTTAAGTAGACCAAATAATTGCCCTAGCAAGAAGTTGAATTTTTTCTTTTTTTTTTTTTTGGCTTTCCCGATTGAAGAAACTTCCAACAAATATATCAACAGTCATGGAAGTTTTTTCGTTGGTCTCACAGAATCTATTGGAAATATTCGTATTAATTGTTAAAGAACTTGAGTAGAATGAAATCACTGCTGCCCTTGTTCTCAGTATTCTGTATCATTTCTATAAAAAAAAAAAAATTTAAAAACCGACATGAAGCGGAATTTTTCATCTATCAAGTTTGGCAACATTCTCAAAATGTTAGTACAACATAGACTAAGTAGATGATTAAAGACTTCAAATTGTTTTACAATTCTGCGATTGGATATCAGCGAAAAGAGATTTAACTATTTTCAGATTATTCAACATTTGAAAAATTTAAAATTTCACATTTTTTAGACAAAGCATTTCCAAAATAACAACAGCGTGTTGGAATCGTTGACGTTTTAAAACTGAGAAAATTTAAATATAGATGAAGTCTTTGATGATATCTCATTAATTAGAGAGAATGATAAAATAATCCATTTTCTGCTTTTTTTTTTTTTTTTTGTCAGATGTGCAACAAGCAACAAATACCGTGGGATTGCTAAATTTAGGGATATTGAATGCAATAATTTTTCCAAAATAGTTTTCATTCTTAGTGCTTCCACAAACGAAACGGGGTTTTTAAAAGTAGTTACTTGTCACTGGTGAAATTAAATAAACAGATGTTCGGTAGATGTTATAAACTGGGTTTGCAATATACACGTAAGCGGAACGTACAAATTAATTGCTTGATTTTCAAAATGCATATTGATTTTTCTTTTTAAGCCATAACCTTTTACTAAAGTGCAGAAAAGGCCAGAAAAAATATATTTTCAAAAATCATACGTATTCAAATGTAAATTCAGTGGTTTAGTAAAAAAAAAAATGGAATAATATAGAATAAAATATTGTTTTAATACAATTTAGAGCAGTACTTCTCAACCATTTTTTGCCTGTGGGACCTTCTAATTATTGTTTTACTCTACTGGACCTATTTGAAAGTTTAACATATACCACTATATTTTTATAACTAAATATTATTAAGAACTATATTTTAAAAATTGTTTAAATATTTTGTGGAGTATAAGCAGTCTGTTGCACGTAAGTATTAACAACAAAATCGTGTATGACAGCCAATGTTCATGTGGAAATCCAATGGTGGCCATAACCCGAATTTACAGAATTAACGAAGATA
>NW_021826034.1:0-12500 GCF_006345805.1 Octopus sinensis | reverse complement strand
AAACTTGTAATAGGTTTTATTTAAATTAATGAGTATCTAACAATATATAAAAACGTTAGTTAACCTGATATATTTTGTCTATGTTAATGAAGACAGGCCTTATTACAATATATAAATATATGAGTTTGTGTCTCTGAGCGTAATTTTAAGTAAATACAAAAACAGTTTATAACAGAAAGAGCAACAGTGTGAGAAGAAAGTACAACAAATAGGATAATAGTTTATCACTTGAAAAACAACGCTTCGGTTATTAGTCTTTCTTCAGAAGACAAATGGGAAACACCGAAAGAAGGCAACTGAGAAAGAGTACGAGTGCCAAAAAACAAATGCCTTTTTTAATCAATTGAGTTTTAATCCTTAGAGTTCTTGCTCTCTTTTACTGCGGCCATGCTGGAGCACTGCCTTTAGTCAAGCAAATCGACCTCAGGACTTATTCTTTGTAAGCCTAGTACTTATTCTATCGGTATCTTTTGCCGAACCGCTAAGTTACGGGGACGTAAACACACCAGCATAGGTTGTCAAGCGATGTTGGGGGAACAAACACAGCCATACAAATACACACACACATATATATACATATACATATATACGATGGGCTTCTTTCAGTATCCGTCTACCAAATTCAGATATTGCTGATAAGAACATGTGAAAGAGCTGTACGGGAGAAAGAATTGTATGTAAGGATACGTGAATTAATTGCGGATAAGGCACTGTAGGAACATTGAAAGAATTGTCCTATAAGAAAAGGTAAAATGAACTGAAGGAACTGTTAGTAAGAACGGGAGAAAACTATTCGTAAGAGCGGGAAAGAAATGTTCGTAAGGACATGTAAATAAACTCTAAGTAAGAACATATGGAAGAACAGAAGGTGAAGACATGTTGATAAGGATATGTGGAAGACTGTAGGTGCGAAACGACTGTAAGAAACAACATGTCAATAAACTGAATAAAAAATTATTCTATCTAAAAGCATTGAAAGAATTGTTGGTAGGAACGAATGACAGAAGTGTTGATAAGAAGTTGAGAATGAGCTGTCGGTAAGAACGGTTACAACATATAAAATATCAAGAAGAACCGCTGAATAAAATGTAGATAAGACAGGACTATATGTAAGAGTATGGGAAGAATTGCGGTTATAAATGCTAGTTTGTTATTTTGTGTTTCTAAGATCTACCATAAAATCAGTAATCATGTGATTAAAGAAAAAAATATGGAACGTCAAGATGGATGACAATGGAATGATACAATGAAAGATGAGGTTTGTTCATTTTGTGTCTGGGGATGGGGTTGAAGTGATGTAGTCAGGGTACTGGAGGGGTAAGAGGGGCGATGGGCGAAGAATGTGGTGAAGGAATGAGGAGCACGAGCGGTGTATTGACATTAATTGGCTTTCTAATGATAAAGATAGCAAAAATGATAACGATAACAACGACGACGACGACGACGACGACGATGATGATGATGATGATGATGATGATGCAACAATGACGGCGATGACGATGACGGCAACGATGACGGCCTCTCCTAATGACGATGAGGAGGGGGTGGAGGGGGCATGGGGAAGAGGAGGAGGGGCGGTGGAGGAGTAGAAGGCACCGATTATGATTACAAGAGTGACAGTGACGAGGAAGACGATAACGATGATGTTGAGGATTGCGAAGATTATGGATGTGATTGTGGTGGTGGTGGTAGTGGTGGTGGTGGGGGTGATGGTGGTTGTGGTGGTGGTGGTAACGTTGATCAACGTCATCAGCATCAGCCTCTCCTTCATCCTTCATCGTTGTCGTCATCACCGATGTCGTCATAGTCGTTGTCATCGCCGTCGTTCCCGCCGTCGTCATCATCATCGTGGTAGGCGAACAAGTGTTTCCTTAAGACGAAGCATTAATCTTTCTCGGAGATAAATGCCATTTGTAGAGAGTATTTTACTGGTTACAGCGACATCGGTTTGTGGAATAATTGGATAAAATGTAACGGATTGACGGATACACGAGAGGAAAGAACGAGAGAGAGAGAGGAGGAGGAGTAAGAGCTGTTTATATGGGCTTATGCTTAATTAGAAAGGCGAGTGGAATAAGAGAGCGAAGATGCGAAGTAGGAGAGAAAAGGAGAGAAAAAGAAACAGGTAGAGAGAGACTGAGTGGCGTGGAGAAAGGCTGAGAAAGAACCAGAGAAAAATTAAATTGATTTAAATTTAGATAGTTTTGTACAGAAATATATCTAGGTACAAGTAATAGAATTTATTTATACTCGCATGAAATGGATCTCGTATCGATCTCAACGAAAAGTGTGTTCCGATTGTTCAAGGGTCAACTAAGCTACCAGTTCATTGAATTAGTGCTTAAGGGGTTGATAATTATAAGACAGGCTCCTCTACCACCTACCACCACCACCACCACCATTCGTTTTCATTAACCTTGTTCAGCTCAGTTTACCCTTGGATTGATAGTTAACTATTAATCCAATAGTTAGCTATTAATAATTCCTCTTTGGATTTGGTTTGCAAGATTCTTTATGTGAGTTCGTGTGTTAAAGTTGTGTCTGGGGCGAGTCATTCTCTTTTAGTGCCTTATAATTTTACACACTCACCGGTAAAGTTTCCACCCGTTTACTTATTTATTTTTCCTAAAATTTTCGTTGCGTCTTGCAACTATTTCAATAGTCGTTGACTCTGTCCGTTATTCCTGTAATTATACTACATGTTATTACACGACAGTTCGTCTTCTCTGTTGATCTGAAGTCGACTCAGCGTGGCATAATATGTGACAAAGATGAACCCTAAGGTTAAGGGATAAGTATTCTGAGACAACTTATTCCCATAATACAAATACACATACACACACGCATGCACGCACACACGCAAGCATACATAGCCCAGTCACCGTGTAGCAGTATGTTAAAAGGTAAAACTTCGATAAATTGTTGAGTATTACAGGACAGGTAGATGCGTGTGGCTTAATGGTTAGGATACTGTACTCATTGTAAGATTGTGGTTTCGATTCCTGGACTAGGCAATGTGTTGTGTTCTTGAGCAAAACACTTAATTTCACGTTGCTCCAGTCCACTCAGCTGCCAAAAATGAGCAAACTTGCGACATACCGTCTAATCCAATGGAGAGAATATTTACTTTTCAGAATTCGAGAAACCTACCATAAGAGTATATAGGTGAGGAAATGACTTTTGATCCTATAATTACAACACATATTCTCCCCAACGCCCGTTGTCCTCCTGCGTGAGACACAATGTGACACTCTGCGTATTACACGACTGTCTTCCACACTGTTGTACTCAATCCGTCTCAGAATGACACAATATTGACCGCTAAATACGTAACTGACAATTAAAACGCAACCCGCCTTCCTTTCTCCATGTTGTTCTCAAACTGACTCAGCGTGGCTCAGTATTGACCTCTTGATTAGTAACTGAGTTCTACAGGGCCCGCCTTTCATCATGCTGGGCTCAAGCTGAATCAGCACAGCTCAGTATGTGGTACGTACTCTGGTATTAGTAGCTGAGCATGACGGGACAATCTCCGCATGTTATCCTCTGAATGGAGCGCATGGGTGTGGTTATGGCATAATTATTGAAAGACTCGAAACAGTTAATGAATTCTGAAAACTTCGCTGCTGATGCGTGCAGGATTTTGTATGGAAAGATTTCTGACAGAAGTCTCCACCAGCTTCCTTGGAGCCAGGACACTGGATGTCAGCTAAAACCCAGTTAAACAAAAGAGACAGCCAAGCATATAATCTTCCACCTCCGAGGCAAGACCAAGAATGTCCATTCCAGGAGAATTCTGGAGAAAATATTATACGTGAGAGCAGCAGCTGCCACTGAATAAGAATATATTAAGATATTGCTTTCATATGCAATAATATCCGTGGGAACCGAGCGTGTGTGTGTGTGTGTAAATGTGAGTATATATATTTATGTACTTGTAAGATGTGTGTGTGTGTCCGCACAGACATAATGAAATGCAAGCGAGCGTGTTTGATTGCATATGTATATGCTTATATGTAAGTGCATTATTGTATATCAGTTTGTGTGAGTGTGTGTGTGTGTGTGTGCATTATGATTTTGCATGTAGGTGTGCGTGGCTACTTATGTACGTGTAATATGAATGTCTGTACAGATATAACAAAATGGATATGTAGTCTGATCAATAAGTATCCGGACTTTTGCTATACTAACGAAGCTAAAGTACGCAGAGTAAAGCCGCTTGACACAAATTGACTTTGAACTCTCTTTTGCATGCGCAGTTAGTTTTAACGTTCTAGCTCACTTCTGCTGCTTACAGCAGTGCTTGGAAGGAACACGTGTAGCGTATGCTTGTTGCATTAACTATAACAGAGAAAGTTGAGCAAAGAATCTGCATCAGTTTTGCCAAAAGCTTGGCGATCCCTGCTCAAGGCCGTAGGAGTGGGTATGTGACAAGTAGCATGCTTACCAACCACATGGTTCTGGGTTCAGTCCCACTGCGTGGCACCTTGGGCAAGTGTTTACTACTATAACCTCGGGCCGACCAAAACCTTGTGAGTGGATTTGGTAGACGGAAACTAAAAGAAGCCCGTCGTATATATGTATATATATATATGTATGTGTGTGTGTGTGTGTGTGTGCCTATATGTTGGTGTGTCTGTGTTTGTCCCCTCCAACATAATTGACAACCGATACTGGTGTGTTTACGGTTCGGCAAAAGAGACCGATAAAATAAATACTAGGCTTACAAAGAAGTCCGGATACTTAGTGATCATATCTCTTATGTTACTGTATATAGCTATGTAAGCATGTTGGTATACGTTTGTATCAATTCGAATATACAAATATGTGTGTGTGGTATATATATGTATATGCAATATATAATATATGTATATATATATATGTATATATATATATATATATATATATATATATATAATATATATAATATATATATATATTATATATATATATATAGGAGTGGTTGTGTGGTAAGTAGGCGGAGGAGTGGCTGTGGACTAAGTAGCTTGCTTAACAACCACATGGTTCCGGGTTCAGTCCCACGGCGTGGCACTTTGGGCAAGTATCTTCTACTATAGCCTCGGGCCGACCAAAGCCTTGTGAGTAGATTTGGTAGACGGAAACTGAAAGAAGCTCGTCGTATATATGTATATATATATGTATGTGTGTGTATATGTTTGTGCGTCTGTGTTTGTCCCCCAGCATCGCTTGACAACAGATGGTGGTGTGTTTACGTGTCTGTGAATTAGCGGTTCGGCAAAAGAGACCGATAGAATAAGCACTAGGCTTCCAAATGATAAGTCCTGGGGTCGATTTGCTCGACTAAAGGCGGTGCTCCAGCATGGTCGCAGTCAAATGATTGAAACAAATAAAAGAGTAAAAGAGTAAGAGTATATATATATATATGTACGCGCATTATGTATATATGTGTGTATGTGCATTAGTGTATTTAAGTTTGTCTAAGAGTACGTTCGTCTGTGCGATTCTTTTGGCGTGCGTATATATGTCCGTCCTGATATCAAAAAACACACGTCAGCATATATGGGAGTGCGTATACATCTATGTCAGTATTTGTTTATGTCAATGTGTATGTGTATATATATTCTTCAGTGAAAATGTATGTATGTGTATATGTCTATACGTATATGTTCATTAGTATATATGAACTTGCGTGAGTAATATATGTGTGTGTGTGTGTCAGTGTATGATTTTGTGTGTGTGGATATGTGTAATTATGTGTGCATGTGTACATTTTCGTTACAGATATGATAAAATGCAATGTGTGTGTGTGTGTGTGCATCTTTATTCTTAAGTGATAGTGATGTACGTATGAATGTATGTATGTTTGTATGTATATACGTGTGTATGTACGCATGTATATGTGTATGTCTATATGTATATGCCTTAGTGTATGATATCCTACGCTCACGCGCACATGTGTGTGTATGTGTGTGTATAAATTTACATATGTTTATGATGTGTGTATTCATTTATTCTTTTACTTGTTTCAGTCATTTGACTGCTGCCATTTTGGAGCACCGCCTTGAAAGGTTTTAGTCGAAGAGATCGCCACCAGGAAACCTTAGTATTTATTCTATCACTCTCTTCTTGCCGAACCGCTAGGTTACGGAAACGCAAATACAACTGGTTGTCAAGCGATGATTGGGGCCAACACACACACACACACACACACACACACACACACACACGTGCGCATACATACATATATATGTTGTATATATATATATATACACACAACGGGCTTTTTTTTTCAGTTTCCGTCTACCAAATCCACTCACAAGGCTTTGGTCGGCCCGAGGCTTATAGTAGAAGACATTCGCCCAAGGTGCTACGCAGTGGGACTGAACCCGGAACCATGTGGTTGAGAAGCAAGCTGCATGCCTCAGAGTCTTGCCGGTATGCTAGTGAAAAACTTTTGATGATTGTGTGTGCGCAGATATCTAAGCGAATACCAGCTACTTCTGGGAGTGCATATGCACGCGAAAGCGTGCAGTCCTATATGAGCCTCTGGAGGTGAAAGTGTGCATTTCTGTGTTATAGCATGCATGTGGTTTTGCGTGAGTGCATATATGAATAATTGTATTCCGCATGTGCTTGTGTTTTTATCTGTGTATGGATATGTGTGCACATATACATGTATATGTGGCTAAATGAATTCTTTTCTCTCTCTTTCCTTCACACACACACACACACACACACAGAGAGTCTATCTCTCTCTCACACACACACACACACACACATACACACACTCTCACTCTCTCTCTGCACGTGTTTATATGTGTGTATATACATATATTTCAGTGTCTACATGCATGTATATGTATGCTTGGGTATGTTTATTTATGAGTATATATAAGTATGCATATATGTATACGTATATATATATATATACACTTATATGTATATACACATACGCGTATATGCGCATGAATATGATTGTGTATATATATATATATATATATATATATATATATATATATATATATATATGTGTGTGTGTGTGTGTGTGTTGTGTGTGTGTGTGTGTGTGTGTGCAATGCGTGCATTTGTGTTTAAAATTATGTTTGCATGTATGTATGTGTGTGCTTATGTCATTGTTTCTCTCTGTGTGTATGCATGTGGTTTATACATACATGTGTACGTGTACATCTGTGTATATTTGGGTGTGTGTGTGTCTGTGCATTCATATCTATGTATGCCAACGTGTGTATTTCACACGCAGTGTACACAATCATATGTAAGCGTACGTAAATACGCATATTATAAAATATGCGCCGTGTGTACGCGTGTGTACGTACGCGTGTGATTTAGTGCATGTGTATGTCTGCAAGTGTGCGCATGCATACGCATGCACACGCATGTATGTCTTCGTATATATGTGCATATGCTGGTGCAAGTGTTTGTGTATGCGTGCATATGTTTGCGCGTGTGAAGCGGGAGTGGGGAGGTTTAAGTTCATTTAGGTCCATATTCATCTGCGCATGTGTGCGCATACACGTGCACTTCTTTCCAGACGTGTGTTCGTATACGTGCTAAAATGCCGATGCATATGTTTTTGCAGGTGTGTGATATACTCGTGCGTCTGAGTCCTGTATGTGTCTGCATATGTATGAATATGTGCACGTATATATATATATATTTGTACATTTGGATCTGCATGTGTCTGCGAGTGTATGCTTGCGTATGCATATCTATATATGTAGGTATATATGTGCAGTTGGATCTGCATGTGTCTGCGAGTGTATGCTTGCGTATGCATATCTATATATGTAGGTATATATGTGCAGTTGGATCTGCATGTGTCTGCGAGTGTATGCTTGCGTATGCATACGTATATGCGTAGGTATATACGTGCAGCTGGATCTGTATGTGTCTGTGAGTGTACGCATGCTTGTACATGCACATCTAGACATGTGTTCCTATATGTACATTTATGCTCGCACACACGTTTCAGCGCGCATGCGTATGTGTTTGCCTGTCTCTATCTGAGTATGTACATCCGTATGCGTATTGATTTTCTTGAAGCCATATAAAGAAAAGCCGCGTAACCAATCCTATAATCTACAAGGTAACTACGATAGTATTGTAGCAGCCGTGTTAATCCAAACAACATTTTCAACAAATGCTATTGGACATTTTTATTAAATGTGGCAGATAGGGCGCCCTTTTTCTTCCTGAGGCCGGTTAATGGCGTAGAGTAACGTATAATGAGCGCGAGGTGACAGTTAATAACGCGCAGTAACGAGCGGTGACGGACGAACGAGCGGTGGAGTATGGTAGCCAGAACTAACGAGTTAATGTTGTAGTGCTTTTTCTTCTTTGTTCTCTTGTTCTTATCCTTATTCTTGTCGTCCTCGTTTAGCCCCAGGTCAGCTCTAGTCAATCAAGACTGGCGCACAAAAGCATGGTAATCGCGATCAGCTCTTCTTATATGGAGAGGATTTTAGAATTTAATTATCTACCATGCTTTGTTTTGCTTCATTTATGGCTTCTTTTTTTACCTTTTTTTCCTCCTTCCTTAGACATTAACGTGAGATTTAGAAGATTTGATTACTACTTTAAGAGATAAAGCTACAGAATGGCGATGATGAAAAGTGATGAGAATGACCGATAATAAAGAATGACGATAATAAAGAATGACGAGTAATGAGGAATGATGAGTGGTGACAAATAGTGACGAATGGTAACGAATACAGATGAGTGGTAATGATCAATGACGAATGGTGATGATCGGTGACGAATGGTGACGAGTAGTGACGAGCGGTGACGAGTGGTGACGAGTGGTGACGAGTGGTGACGAGTGGTGACGAGCATTTATGAACGGTAACGAGGGGTGATGTGTGGTGAGAAAGAGTATTGAATGCCGATGAGTAGTGACGATTGTTGATGAATGGTGACAGCTGGTGACGAGTGATGACAAATGGTCATATGTGGTGATGGGTGATGACAAATGGCGAATACTAGAGACAAATGGTGAAGAGTTGTGACGAGGGGTGACAAGTGGACGAGTTATGACGTCTGGTGACGAGTAGTGATGAGTCGTAAATGAATGGGGACGAATGGTGATGAGTGGTGATGAATAGTGACGAGCAATGACGATTGGTGCCAAGCTGTTACGAAGGATGATGAGTGATAATGAACGAATGGTGACGAATGACGAAGAGTGATGCTGTGAGAAGTGACGAGAGGTGACGAGGGGTAACGAGTAGTGAGGCGGGTGAAGATCAGTGACAGATAAGGACCCTTAGTAATTACTGGTACAGATCATTTTTGCCAGCCGAATAGACTGGAGTAAAGAGAAACAAAGTGTCTTGCTCAAGGACACAACGTACCACGGGGAATCGAACTCACAACCTTACGATCGTGAGCCAAGTATCCTAGTCATTAAGCTACGTGCCATAACTATTTATTGAAACAGCAAACCACATCATACATAGATCACAATTGAGTTCCTAGTACTATGAGGGCCGCTTGGAAAGTGTGCACATGCCTTAAAACAGCATTGTTAGTATGGTATGGTATGCTGTGGTTTATTATGGGGTTATACGCTGTGGTAGAGTGCGTAGTATAGCGCAGTATCGCATATGTGACAAGATGTAGTATGGATGGTGGTATGAAGCGGTGTGAAAAAGATGATGTAATAAAGACCCATTCGATATGCCAAGATGTTCTAATGTGTTATACGGCTTGGTGTATTTGGATGTAATACGATATGGTATAGTGTGTTTGTGAATACAATATCCAATGTGTCCTCTTATCAAGACGGTAGAATGGATTTTAAGGGAGATTTGACTACTATTTCTAACAAGCCTAGCGGCCACATAGGCTCTACGATGTTTCTCAACTATTTTTGGCCCTTTGATTCCTATTTTACTCGGGTGAACCCTCATAGCCATTCGATGTTTAAAAAGCCCCCATTATATTTTTGTAATTAAATATTATTTGATATTGTATGAAAAAAAATTATAAGATGTATTATAGATGTATAAGCAATTTATAACACATAAATTTTACAACAAAATCTTATGTGAATCCCGGCTGAGAGCCGCTGACACAGGGGGCCTCTTATTAGATCAATACAGTGGAATTTATATAGTAAATTCTAGTTTTAACGCATTTCGAGTGCAGAGACTATGAACAAACTAACAAGAAATATATACAAATTTTGGCAGAAAAATCTCCCATATTTTACCTAGCCATTGGTGTGGCACTGATAAAGTTAGGCAGAATGTAATAATGTTCTTAAGTAGGTAAGGCTTCACCGTTGTATTTGAGTTACCCTCATGGTTTGAATAAGTGCACACTGTGCGTTTGCTATTGAGACGTTTTTCAACATGTAAAATATGGGACGTTTTTTGATGCATCCTGTAATATGACGAAAGGAAGAGATTTAAATAAAAATTTTAAAAATAACCCAAGACTAATTAAATTTTAATTATTTCATCAAACACGGCAGATAATTCTGGACTTAGTTTTCGTCTTATGATGTTTAGGCATGACACTACAATGGTAAGCGGTGCTCGGCAGATTTTAAGCTAACGCCGTTAAAGACTAAATCCTAAAGATTACATTTACATGAAGAAAACGTTGTTGTCAGTAAAAGCTTTAAAAGGAACTCTTTTCTTTCTTCTTTTGTTTATTTTCCTTTTAATCCAATGACTAGATTGTAGAAACGTAATTGAAGGACAGAACACCAAGGAAAATTATGTGTATTTAATCCAACACGTCAACTGAACATTTGGATTCAACAGAACAATGCGTGTGAGTGTGTGTACGTGTGTATACGTACGTGTGTCTGTATGTGTACTGTGGGAGGTATATTTATATGTATATATGTATATGCATATGCATGTGTATACATATGTGTATATAGAAATATCTAATGTGTGTGCATACATATCCTTACATGTATACATAGCTTTCTGTTTGTATAGATATATACGTATATATTTATGCATATATGTTTCTACACAGACACACACACACACACACACACACACACACACACATATATATATATATATATATATATGCATATGTATGTGTGTATGTATATATAAACACATATATATATATGTACACACATACATATAGATATGCGTGCACACATACTTGTCTGCATGTATGTATACCCGAAAAAATTGTACAGGTACATATGGACGTATGCATATAGGCGTGTTTAGATATTTATTTGTGTGTGTATCTGTGTGGTTCTGTGTGTGTGTGTGTGTGTGTGTGTGTGTGTGTGTGTGTGTGTGTGTGATAATACACGGCGATAATACATTTATCAATATATCTTGCGGTTTCTACTTCAATAAACGGCATGAAAATTACGACGACGACGGCCACAACCACTATCACCACCACGACCACCACGGCTTAGCAATACGGCAGTTTCATGAGCTAAGCAACTAAGTACTTTCGTCCACGTGATGTTTGACACAAAGACCAAACTCCGGAAATACAGAAATATTAGAAAAATATTAGATATTGGCACAAGCATTGCTGTGAGACTAAGAAACTCGCTTTGCAACGACGTGGTTTCCGATTCAGTTCAACTGTACTTCATCTTGGGCATATGACCTGGCCAACCAATGCCTTGTCAGTGAATTTGGTTGTGAGAAACTGTGTGGAAGCTTGCCATATATATCTGTGTGAGTTTGCGTTTGCGTTGTGTTTGCCCCAACCGGTGTTGGTTTCTTTTCATCTCCTTAACGCAGTGGTTTGGCAAAAATGAGACTACGTGCTGGGATAAATTTGTTCAACTAAGCACTTCGCGGTGGTGCTCCAGCATGGCCCACAGTAAAGTGACTGAAACGTAAAATATTTTTTTTAAATCTAACATCTAGGCGCAGGAGTGGCTGTGGGGTAAGTAGCTTGCTTACCAACCACATGGTTCCAGGTTCAGTCCCACTGCGTGGCACCTTGGGCAAGTATCTTCTACTATAGCCTTGGGCCGACCAAAGCCTTGTGAGTGGATTTGGTAGACGGAAACCGAAAAAAGCCCATCGTATATTTGTATATATATGTATGTGTGTGTGTGCGTGTGTGTGTGTGTGTGTGTTTGTGTGTCTGTGTTTGTCCCCCCAACATCTCTTGACAACCGATGCTGGTGTGTTTACGTCCCCGTAACTTAGCGGTTCGGCAAAAAAGACCAATTGAATAAGTACTAGGCTTACAAAGAATAAGTCATGGGGTCTATTTGCTCGACGAAAGGTGGTGCACCAGCATGGCCACAGTCAAATGACTGAAACAAGTAAAAGAGTAAAAGAGTGAAAAGAGAGTATGACTTATTTTAAAGATGAAAGACTTGTTTTCTAAATACAGGAAATACGTTCTGAGTTCAAATACAATCGGCATCGATTTTATCTTTTAGCCTTCTGTGGTCGATAAAATAAGTATCCATCAAGTTCCAGAGTGGATATACTTTACTATATCTACTTACAAAGTTTTAGGCCTTGCGGTTCTGTTGGAGATCG
>NW_021826033.1:0-14025 GCF_006345805.1 Octopus sinensis | reverse complement strand
TAAATATGCATATGTATGTGTGTATGTGTGTGCGTGTGTGTGTGCGTGTGTGTGTGTATGTGTGTGTGTGTGTGTTTGCAACTCCTTATCTTGACGTAGCTCTAATTACAAGCTGTGTCCATCATTTCCAAACTGTGATGAAAGCATATTCTCCTCCAAGGAAATCTTGCTTTGTTGGAAACAGAGGTGTGAGTTGGTGACAGGAAGGGCATCCAGCTGTAGAAAATCTGCCTTGACAGATTCCATCTGAAACATGCAAGCAGAGAAGAATGGATGTTAAACAATAAAGATGATGATGATGATGAAATATATACATATACACATATATATGGATATATAAATACATATATTTATGTAAATACACATACGTACATAGACACATATACATTCACACACACATATATATTATATTTACATATATGTATCTTTACATATAGAAAGATAGATAAATAGATAGATAGATAGATAGATAGAGAGAGAGAGAGAGAGAGAGAGAGAGAGAGAGGTAGATAGATAGATAGATAGATGGATAGATAGATGGATAGATAGATAGATAGATAGATAGATAGATAGATAGATAGATAGATAGATAGATAGATAGATAGATAGATAGACAGATGGATAAATAGAGGGACAGAGAGATGCATACATAAATATGTATACATACACATACACATATATATTCCTTAATGTTTCTTTTATATCAAGTTGTGTGTGTACATGTGCATGTGTGTGTGCATATGTGTGTATGTGTTAGTTTGTGTGTTAGTGAGTGTATGTAAAGAATTTAACATCAAACTGAAGGATTATTTAATACTTTTTTAGAAGGGGTCATGTATATTGTTATAAGAAAAAAAATTTGATAGTGACTTTGAAGTTTTGACTTGCTTTGCTTTCATCAGACTGTGATTTACTTTTCATGCTTTCTGGCTTTATACAATACTTGGCAGATTGCTTCTCTGTAATCTGAGTAATGTGAATGAAGATTAGGTGTGATATAAGTACAATTAAGTATGATATAATTAATCTTGCTTTTATTTACATACATTTTTTGTTCTTAATTTATAGAATTATTGTAAAAGATACATCAGCAAGACCAGTTCAAGGAATTGGCATGGCTGTAGAGCTAGCAGATAAAGACAAAGCTGACGTCATCATTGGTGCCCCACATTCTTCAGGTGAATCAAACCATTATTATTTTTCTTTTTTTTTTTGCATTTATATACAGTTCTTTATTTATATATATATATATGTATATATTGCTAACAAGGGGACTCTCTCTCTCTCTCTCAGTGTGAAAGGCAGATTGTTTGATGTCTGTGTGTGAACAGCCATGCTACATGGCAGTGAAACATGGATTGTAACAGCTGAGGACATGTGTAGACTTGAAAGAAATGAAGTCAGTATGCTTCACTGGATGTGCAATGTCAGTGGGCATGTTCGAGAGAGTGTAAGCATCTTGAGAGAAAAGTTAGGCATCAGATGTGGTGTGCAAGAGAGATGACTGTGCTGGTTTGGTCATGTGAATGTATGGACGAGGACCGCTGTGTAAAAAAGTGCCAATCTCTAATTGTGGAGGGAACTTGTAGTAGAGGTAGGCCCAGGAAAACATGAAGCAAAGTGGTCAAGCATGATCTTTGAACTTTGAACCTCACAGAGGCAATGACCTTTGGCAATATGCTGGGCTTGAGAAGACCCATCAAGCCAAGTGAAATCAAAGCCATGGCTGATGAGGGGCACCCATGCCGGTGGCACATAAAGAGCACTGTTGTAGCATTGGGCCTCATGGAAGCAAAGTGGTAGAACTCATTTCAAGCAATGGGCCTCACAGAGGCAAAGTGGCTGAGTTCCTTTCAAGTGTAGGCCTCATGGAGGCAAAATGGTCAAGTTGTTTTTGAGCGTTGGGCCTCACAGAGGCAATGACCAAGACCTTTGGCATTATGTCATGCTTGTGAAGACCTATCAAGTGGTATGTATAAGCACCCATTACACTCTTGGAGTGGTTGGTGTTAGGAAGGGCATCCAGCTATAGAAAACTATGCCAAATCAGACTGGATACTGGTGCAGCCATCCAGCTTGCTAGCAATGGTCAAATTGTCCAACCTATACCAGTATGGACAATAGACATTAAATGATGATGATGGTATATATATATATATATATATACTCTTTTACTCTTTTACTTATTTTAGTCATCTGACTGCAGCCATGCTGGAGCACCGCCGCCTAGTACTTATTCTATCGGTCTCTTTTGCTGAACTGCTAGGTTACAGGGACATAAACACACCAACATCATTTGTCAAGCAATGTTGGGGGGACAAACACAGGCACACAAGCACACACTCACACATATGTATACAAATACATATATACGATGGACTTCTTTCAGTTTCCATCTACTAAATCCACTCACAAGGCTTTGGTCTGCCCAAGGCTATAGTAGAAGACACCTGCCCGAGGCTATAGTATAAGATACTTGCCCAAGGTGCCATGCAGTGGGACTGAACCCGGAACCATGTGGTTGGTAAGCAAGCTACTTACCATACAGCCACTCCTGCGCCTATATATATTTATATATATATATATATATATATAGGACACTATTTCAATGTTAATGAATGAAGCATATACAGATGTATTACTTCATTAATTGTCGTTTTTATCCAGGTACTGGTATGGCCTGATTTTTAACCTCATAGCGACAAAGTTATGAGGTTTGATTCTTTAGCAAGTTCATCTAAGCAACTCTCATGAGTGAAATTCAGTAGTCAGAAACAATGAGAAAACTTTGTTCGATTCCCAGAAATTCTTCAATGGTTTTAGGGAATTCCTTGAAATTTAAAAAGGCCAACCTTGCTACATACATACTGTGTAATACTAACTATTATATTATTATTATCTTTTTATGATTATATTAATCTTACTATAATGGGCGTTATGTCCACCTGTCTGCTCGTGCCCTCTTCACGGTCAAATGGCTGTACCAATGGTCATGATATTTTTTGGAGATTATAAGAAGGTAATCAGGAAGGTCTTTAATGAAAAAAATGTGAAAAAGTATGATTATTTAGTTGATATTGAGGGTAATTGTTCAGTTTACAGACATAAAAAAGAAAAAAAAAATTAAGGGGGAGATAACTAATAAAAGAAGAAAAGAGAAGTTCTTAAGTCAATTTCTTACTAAAATGGGCGTTATGTCTGCTTGTCTGTCTGTTCCCTTTTTATGGTCAAATGGCTGGATTAATGGTCATGATGTTTTTTGGACATACGAAGGAGGTAATCAGGAAAAAATGGGAAAAAGTATGATTATTTAATGGATATTGAGTTTTGCATTAATAAATCACCTTCGATTTCTTTTTTTTTTTTTTTAAATTCCAGCAATGAAGATTACCTCTGAATCCCCACCTCCCACATATAGTTCATGAATTTAGAGGGTTTAGATTTGCGATGCTACCCCTTTATTTCCCATCATAGATGGGCAGATTCCTAAAGATTCCACTCACGCATTCACAGTAAACAAGGCACAGGGATAGGCTTTAGATTGTGTAAGAGTATTTTTATTCACTCCAATGTTTACACAAAGCCAGTTATATATCACCATGAGTCAAGCAACAGACTCCAGTCATTTGAAAATTAGCGTCAATCAAACAGAAAATATCATCTACAAAGAAGTTTTGTAATCATACTCTCTCTTTTACTCTTTTACTAGTTTCAGTCATTTGACTACAGCCATGCTGGAGCACCGCCTTTTAGTCGAGCAAATCGACCCCAGGACTTATTCTTTGTAAGCCTAGTACTTATTCTATCGGTCTCTTTTGCCGAACCGCTAAGTTACGGGGACATAAACACACCAGCATCGGTTGTCAGGCAATGATGGAGGGACAAACACAAACACACAAACACACACACACATATATATATACATATATATGACAGGCTTCTTTTCAGTTTCCATCAACGAAATTCACTCAAAGGCTTTAGTCAGGTTATAGTAGAAGTCACTTGCCCAAGGTGCCACGCAGTGGGACTGAACCTGGAACCTTGTGGTTGGTAAGCAAGCTACTTACCACACAGCTTATAAAATTTCTAAATCTCTTAGAGATTGATATTACTGAAAGGAATATGATTCATAATTTAAATAAGGAAATTTGCGAACTTTCAATGTCTAAGAGTATAAACAAGCATAAAATAGTGTAAACAACTAAAATAAAAGTATATCTGTATAACATTTTTTTCTTAATACTTTTTATGTAGGGATCGAAGGAAGGTCTGGCTTTCGTTAGGAGTGGTCCACATAACCATTCATGATACAGAGGCTGGGAGCCTATTTCAGTTCTGGAGTGAATCATCATCACATGTCACTGAGCCACAAACACATATCATATAGCTGCAACAGAATGCTGTATCACCAACAATAATGTGACTTCTCTAAGATATCACACAGTAATCTATCAAGTCTATTTACACATCATCATCATCCTCATCGTTTAACGTCTGCTTTCCATGCTGGCATGGGTTGGACGATTTGACTGAGGACTGGCGAACCAGATGGCTGCACCAGACTCCAATCTGATCTGGCAGAGTTTCTACAGCTGGATGCCCTTCCTAATGCAAACCACTCCGAGAGTGTAGTGGGTGCTTTTTATGTGCCACCGGCACGGGGACCAGTCAGGCGGTACTGGCAACGGCCACGCTGAAATGGTGTTTTTTACATGCTGCCTGTACTGGAGCCAGTCCAGCGGCACTGGCAATGACCTCACTTGAATGTTTTTCATGTGCCACCGGCACAAGTGCCAGTAAGGTGACGCTGGTAATGATCACGCTCGAATGGTGCTCTTAGTGCTCAACTAGCATGGATGCCAGTCATCGAATTTGATTTCTCAATATATACTGCTATGAATTTCCTCCCTCATTTTATGTCTCCATCATAGATGGGTAGATTTGTTAGTGTTACAAATGTCTGCAAGTCATTGGAGTAGTGTTACTCAATGGAGTGTATAACTCAGTGATCAGAGAAGTGCTCCATGTAGAGCTGCAACTTTTTCGAATTGAGATATTACATCTATGGACATGTAGTTAAAATGTCTTGGGAAAGAATCGTTGGACAGGTTTTATGAGCACAACTAACTGGCAGATGACCCAGGAGTAGACGCGAACAAGATGGTTGAATAACATCCATGAGCTTGGTTGGTCTCACTTGAGGATCTAGCTGGATTAGTTGGTGAGACAGCTGATTCTGAGAGGACCCAATGGAAGGTGTGATCGGGGACACTTTTCCCCGCCCCGGCCCCCAACCCCTACACTCCCCCCCTCATGACCCTCCGAGGATTAAATGGACGAGGAAGATGAGATGAAATGAGATACAAATATCTATGAGATACTCAGTTGTTTATGCACCATTATAAGATGTATATGTTGGTTGAAACATTGCTCTCTCAGTCAAGCAAAGCTTATATCATTTGTTCCCATTGAGGTATGGCCCCAGTTGTTCTAGGAGCTTTGATTTAATTAGGTATAACATGCCTTCCTCTTTTAAGTGTCATATATAGTTGGCCAGGGGCATGATGTTGCATCTCTCTGGTATCCTAAAAGGGGACCTTTGGTTACTCAGATGCTGCTTAAAGGGGTCACCCATGGAATCGACATACTTTTGCATCTGCTGTTGTTGTCATTTACTCAGCTGATGTTAATCCTGGACCCAATGCAGGTGCTGCCACCATTGCTGCTGCTGCTGCCAAAGGTGTGTTGCTAGTGTTGCTGCACTGCCAGATTGAATGGTACTGTTCAGGTATTGAAATCATAGTGATATTCATTAGGCTGATGATGATGGGAATCTATTGTGGTGTGTAAATCTTTGGGTTTCACTATTCTGAATTGTCCTTAATTCCAATAAGGTTGAACATGTTTAAGGATTCAAAGTTTGTGCTGATTACATCTATTGATATTGCATGATTGTCTTCATTAGCAATTAATCAATCATAATTAATAGATTCTAGTTTTGGGATATACATCTATATATCAATCTGTCTGTCTGTCTATTTATCATGGCTACTGAATAATTGTCGCATATTACATTTACAGATACATACATATATATATATATATATAGATAAGAAAGTTGGTTTGTGAAAGTACGTGGTTGAATATATAGAAAATAGTAAAAAGTGAAAAAACTACAGAAGGCTTAAAGGTTAAAAAATATATATATTTGCGTCAATATGTCTGAAGAATATTAAAAATTTTTTTTCCTTACAATGACATAGTTTAGAAGAAAGACCGGTTTTGCGTTTAGCTTTTCAAATTTCTTACGACGTTATGTTTATGTTGAATAGAGTTATCGTTATGTTTATGTTTAAAAGAGTTCTAAATAAGGGGAGGTAATGAGTGATTTCTCCCGGTGTAAGGGAGATAATCGCTTAAAATTTTTTTCCTTTCCCTTGGTGTAAATTTCTCTGTATCAGTATGTTGGCATGGTTAAGTCTGGGCTTGTACTTTTCAATGTTTCTATGTTGATTTCTGTTGCACGTCTGATCAGACGTGCAACAGAAATCAACATAGAAACTTTAAGAAAAGTTCAACACAACAACACACCTTCCCCGAAAATACTATCTTACATCTACATACAACCCCAGAAACAAAGAAGCCTTCACCATCATCACCCAGAATTTACCAATACTTCATAAGGACCCCAATTAAAGGAAATTCTAAACATACACCAAATCATTAAAAGCTACAAACAACCTAAATCACTTAAAAAGATTCTCACAAAAGCAAAATTGTCTTCTGAAATACGGATGCAAAAGTAAAAAAAATGTGGTAGATCGAACTGTGCAACATGTCCAAACCTGCTAGAAGGATCAGAATTCTTCTTTAAAGAGGGACAGAAACCGGTCTTTCTTCTAAACTATGTCATTGTAAGGAAAAAAATTTTTAATATTCTTCAGACATATTGACGCAAATATATATTTTTTAACCTTTAAGCCTTCTGTATTTTTTCACTTTTTACTATTTTATATATATATATATATATATAATAATATATATTACTTATTATATATTATATATTGAATATTCATTTTTATACTTTTTGTGATCTAGTTATATGTTTTATAAAAATATTTTTTAATTTTTATTTATGTTTTGGTTTATGTCTATCACTGTTTGAATTGCATAGTAGTGGTTTTATCTCTAATTTATTTTTTATATATTTATATTGTGAAATTTGATTAATACTAAATTGAATTTTTCCCTGTAAGTTTGGAGTTATACTCCCTAATATTATATATATATAATCTATGTATGACACAAAGTCAATGGAAGTCTCACTATGTTACCTACACAAATTCATTTACATTTTTTTGGCAAATATATTTATATTTCTTTCTCGTATTTCATTTTCAGTAAATTTGGCGGTGAGCTATTTCACAGCATACCGGAATATCCCACACATAACATGGGGCTCAACAGAGGCAGTCTTTGCCGATAAATCAACCTTTAGAACCTTAATTCGAACTACATCACCCTTTAATGCTGTCGGGTCTTTTCTGGTGAAGTTGTTTGAAAAATTTGATTGGAAGGTTGCTGCATTGTATGGTAGGTATAGTTGGGATTTGCATCATCATCATCATCATCATCATCATCATCTTCATCATCATCATTATCATTATTGTCATCATCATCATCATCATCATCGTCATCATCATCATCATTATCATTATTGTCGTCGTCATCATCATCATCATCATCATCATCATCATCATTATTGTCATCATCATCATCATCATCATCATCTTTGTCATCAACATTTAATGTCTGGGTGATTTTTACGTTGCACTATCACCAATGCTTTTTACATGGCCCCAGCACCCACACAAATGCTTTTTACATGGCACTTTGGTTTTAAGATCTCAATTCTGCTGTTGTGGTGGGCGGGTCTTCTTGAGTACAGCAATGCATTACATATCTCAGTTCTATGTCATCTTATTCGTAATGTTCAGCCTCTTGAGATCAGCTTCCAATATTTTGTCCCATGACCTCCTGAGTTACCCTCTTCCACGACTTTAAGTGATCAGCACTTACATATTGCTGAGATTTTGTCACATGTTTTATCTCCATTACTCTCCATTACTCTCTATCTCCATTACTCTCAGTCAACAATTTGCTGTCCCCAAGGCCCAAGAACCCCCCCCCCCCCCAGCAAATATAAGGTTCTGAAAACATTTTGCTTTGCTTGTGTACTGGGCTTGTTCCTACACTCATGTTACCCAACAAGTGTTACCCAAACTTTATCTTCAGCCACATGCTGGATATTGTCTCTGCACCCATACTGTCCTGTTAAACATTCCTTACGTTTTATCTTGCTACCTAATCCTTCCCCCTTAAAACCATCCATCCACAACACATATTACGTCCTTTAACCTCTTGTGCTACTCCTTACTACTTTCCTTTCTTCCTCTCCCCTGCTTTCCATCTGTCATTCTCATGGTCATCCCCTCCATCTATTCCCCACCCCTCCTCCCTCCTCCTCTAGGCATGTGCCTTTGTGGTTAGACTGTTGGAACCAGGTAACTTATTGTCTTCTTGAGCAAGACACTTAATTTCCCATTGCTGCAGTCCATTCATCTGGCAAAAAAATGAGATATAGGCACAGGTGCGGTTGTTTGGTAAGTAGCTTGCTTACCAACCACATAGGTTCAGTCCCACTGTGTGGCACCTTCGGTAAGTGTCTCCTCCATAGCCTCGGGCTGACCAAAGCCTTGCAAGTGGATTTGGTAGACGGAAACTGAAAGAAGCCCTTTGTACATATGTATATGTATGTGTGTGTATATATATATATATATATATATATGTGTGTGGGGACAAACACAGACACACAAACATATATATATATGTGTGTGTATATGTTTGTGTGTCTGTGTTTGTCTCCCCACCATCGCTTGACACACCGATGCTGGTGTGTTTATGTCCCTGTAACTTAGCGCTTTGGCAAAGACACCGATATAATAAGTACTAGGCTTACAAAGAATAAGTCCTGGGGTTCGATTTGCTCGACTAACGGTAGTGCTCCAGCATGGCCGCAGTCAAAGGACTGAAACAAGTAAAGGAGTAAAGGAGACCAGCGACCTGTCCAGGCAGGGAATTTATAAGCCACGTAAACCGGGAAACCAGCCATTATAAGTCAGTATGAATCATAACCAGCCCTTATGAGTGAGCCATTATGAGTCAGTATGACTCAAGAAGATAACCTTTCCTTTATCTTAACTTTACCCATATATCGTTCTCCTCTGCCAATCTTCATCTTAACACCTCACATGTTGGCTATCATTCCCAGCATTCTCTTATGTCTACCACCACACCCACTCACTAAAGCTACCCTTATGTACCTTTTAATACTTACTCCCCGTTGATCCTGTACCTTGTTCGTCATCTGCTCCCTGAACTGTCTTACTCCTTACTCCGCACTGTCTTACCTTTCTTCTTATCACCTTCACTCCCCTCCACACACACACAAACCCATTTGTTTTTATTTGTTGCAGTTATTAGACTATGGCCATACTGGGGTATTACCTTACAGAATTTGAGTCAAATGAATTGACTCCAGAACTTATTTTTTAAGCCTAGCATTTGTTTTATTGATCTAGCATTTGTTTTATTGAAGTTACAGGGGACATAAACACACCATCACTGGTTGTCAAGCAGTTATGGGAGACAAACACCGATACACAGACACAGACACACACGCACACACACACACACACACACATACACAGACATGACAGGTTTCCTCCAATTTCCATCAACCAAATCCATTGCAGTTTGAAGCTGTAGTATAAGACATTTTCCCAAGGTGCCATGTAGTGGGACTGAACCCAGAATCATACTGTTGGGAAGTAAGCTTCTTATCACATAGCCATACTCATATTTGCCATTAGAACACCCCCCCACTTCTACTCATTGCTCACAACATTCATCTCTGCCCCCATCTTTAACCATCTGATCCTCTCAGCTAACCTTCTTATTATTCTTCCCTCCTGATCCAAAGTCTGTATCATCTTTAACTCCTTGAGGGTGATCGTCAGTGTGACACCCTAACCCCTAGGTGATGCGCCTCCACTAACATAAAGATTTAAGTAAAATCAAAGTTAATACCAAAACATCAAGAAATCATTTGACTCAATCCAGATTTTTAAAAGCTTTCAGAAATCTGGTTCTGTTTTCTTCTTGCCTATAATTTATCACAATGTGGCAAGTATGGTCCTTTATTATCCTTTCCAAGCCCTTTCATATCAACTTGCACATATTTCAAAACTTGATTATCTCTTCTAGACTTTACCTTTATTATAACAATTACTACACACACACACACACACACACACATGCGGATACCAGTTATATTTGCCAGTTGAGTCCTTCCTCCTTCAATTGGTTGTTTTGTTTTTTCCAGGAAATATGTACAACAGTCTCATGAGAAGTGTCGCAGAAAACTTTGAGAATTACAATATTTCTGTATCAGAAGACATTGCGTTCAACTCAAGTCTTCTTTCTAACCCTGTTATTCAGAGACATCTTAAGAAAATCCAGCGAGAATCTCGAAGTAAGTGTAAATAACCAGCAGACATTTCAAATTCGATGTTCCTTGCTATTGTTTGAAACTTCATTTAATTAACAAGAAGTTAGTAGCTTCATGCTTGACCCACACACACACATTTGCATATATATGTATATATATATATATATACATATCATCATCATCATCATCATCATCATCATCATTGTTTAGTGTCCACTTTCCATGCTAGCATGGGTTGGACGGTTCGACCGGGGATCTGGGAAGCCAGAAGGCTGCACCAGGCCCAGTTTGATCTGGCAATGTTTCTACGGCTGGATGCCCTTCCTAACGCCAACCACTCCATGAGTGTAGTGGGTGCTTTTTACGTGCCAGACAAGTCTGGCAAACGGCCACGATCGGATGGTGCTTTTTATGTGCCACCGGCAGGGGCCAGGCGAAGCTGGCAACGGCCACGAACGGATGGTGCTTTTTACGTATACATATATATATGTATAATATAATATAATATATGTATATATATATATAGATACATATACATATAATATATATATATATATATATATATATATATATATAATATATATAATATATATAATATATATTATATATATATTGTCCATGTTGTATTTTTCTACATACCTTAACATATATTCCAGGCGCCCCGTACTCCCCTTATCATAATGTGAACACATATTCTTAATAATTGGTACGACTCTCTGTTTGTCTCTCTCTCTCTCTCATTTTACTTGATCTGTCCCCCCTCTCTCTCTTTTCTCTCTTTCATCTTCTCTTCCTCTGATCCTTTGGTCTAGTCTTCCACTACCCTCCTATTTCTTTGTCTCGCTCTGCACTCACAGGTCATTCTCGACACCCATCCCTTCTCCTCTTGCTCCTTTCTTTCTCTCTCTTCTCTCTCTTTGTTGCGTTTTGTCCCCCTTTTCTCTCTTCTCTTCCTTGCTTCTCTTTCTTTTTCTTTCCCTCTTCTCTGTCACGTGACTGTTGCCGAAATCTGCCTTTCAGCTCCTGACCCTCGTCGTGTTAACATCGTTGTTTTTCGTCCGCCGCTATAAAGGCTTTTTCCAATGCGCCAGAGAAAAAATTTGTTTGCTTGTTATCAGTCGTAAGACACTTGTTGTTTTCACCGTTAATGCTTCTGTATTTCATGTTTCTGTATTCCATTATTGTTTTTTGTTTTGTTTTATATCTGCCTTTTGCTGTCCTGGTGTTCGTATGCATTCGATCCTTCTTCCAGGAAATCTACGCTTCCAGCTTAGTTTTTCTAATGCTCGTTGCTTATTTTTCTTGGAGGGCTGGCCGTGATCTAGTAAATCAAGATTAATCAGCCGAAATTACTACGATGATCCGGTTCTTGACTGAAGACTGAGGGGTTCGAATGTCCTGTCCATGTTTATTGTATCGTCTTCTAACAGTTATACGTTCTTGTCCATGTTGTATTTTTCTACATACCTTAATAATATTATATATATATATATATATATACACATATATATATATACATATACATATATATATATATATACATATATATATACATACATATATATATATACACATATATAATATACACATATATATATATACACATATAATATATATACATATATATATATATATATATATATATATATATATATATATATATATATTTATATATATATATACATATACATATACATACTATATATATATACATATATGTATATAATAATATAAATATATTAAATATATGCATATATGCATGCATATATTACTCTCTCTCTCTTTACTCTTTTACTTGTTATATATAAATATATATATATAATATATATAATATGTAAAATATATGCATATATACATACATATATATGCATATACATGCATATATAGGTACAGGACATAAAAAAAAACATGAACAAAATGAGAAATAGAAAACAAACTTTTTTCCGAACAATGAAAGAAACAAATAGAGAAATGAGACATGCAACATAAAGAACATTCCCTTCATCAGTTGTCCCCTGTTTTATCTATTCTGCATTTCGAAGGCAGGGACAAGACACAACTTCATTAAAACAGTCCTTCCCGCAAAGCAAAATAAAATTTAAGATTTTTTACGGAAGGTTAAAGTGTAACAAAAACAGAACAGTAAGAACAAAACAGTAAAAGCTAAGACAATGTGAAGTGGTGAATGCTGGAAAAACAAGCTTTGAGAAGAGAGAGGTAAAAGCATGTCTTGTCTTTAGGAAGGAAGTGGAAAAAAGAAAGATGGATGGCCGTTGGTCATGTGCGAGCAATAAAAGAGTCAAGGAGGAAATATATATATATATATACACATATACATAATCTTTTTCATTCTTTTACTTGTTTTAGTCATTTGACTGGCCATGTTGGAGCACTGCCTTAAAGGATTTGAGTCGAAGAAATCGACCCCAGAACTTATTCTTTGTAAGCCTCGTACTTATTCTATTGATCTCTTTTGCCAAACTTCTAAGTTACAGAGACATAAACATACCAGCATCGGTTGTCAAGTGATGGTAGGTCGACAAACACAAAAAACACACATAAGTATATACACATATATATATATATATATGACAGACTTCTTATAGTTTCCATCTACCAAATCCACTCACAAGGTTTTGGTTGGCCTAAGGCTATAGCAGAAGACACTTGCCCAAGGTGCCATGCAGTGGGACTGAACCCGGAACTATGTGGTTGGGAAGCAAGCTACTTACCACACAGCCATGCCTGCACCTATATATGCATGAAGGTGCATGGCTCAGTGGTTAGAATGTCGAGCACACAATCGTGAGGTTGTGAGTTCGAATCCTGGACCTTGAGCAAGACACTTTATTTCACGTTGCTCCAGTTCACTCAGCTGTAGAAATGAGTCGCGACATAACAGGTGCCAAGCTGTATCTGCCTTTGCCTTTCCCTTGGATAACACTGGTGGTGTGGAGAGGGGAGGCCGGTATGCATGGGTGACTGCTGGTCTTTCATAAACAATCTTACCTGGACTTGTGCCTCGGAGGGTAACTCTCTTGGTGCAATCCCACGGTCAGTCATGACCAAAGGAGGTCTCAGGACATATATATATATATATATATTGATAAAAATGGTAAGACAACAAAAGAATGAAAGAGACCTCGTGTGTGCATGCGTATGTGTGTGCATGTATGTGTGTGCATGTATGTGTGTGCATGTATGTGTGTGCATGTATGTGTGCATGTATGTGTGCATATGTGGGTATATGCATGAATGTGTACGTATGTGTGTAAGTTTAATCAGTAAGTTGTTGCTCACCTGTTTACTCCATTGCCTGATGGGTTGGGAATTATGTTATGTATTTCATGATCCAACTGCATTATGCTTATGTCAAAATAAAAAAACCCAAACGAAACAATTGTAGCAATATCAGATGATCCATAAGTCTGTTTTTATCATATGTATGTATGTAT
>NW_021826032.1:0-14015 GCF_006345805.1 Octopus sinensis | reverse complement strand
CATGCAGAAGTGCAGGCGTACATGCAGAGGTGCAGACACATGCTGCAGAAGTGTAGGTACATACGCAGAAGTGCAGGTGCGTGCACAGAAGTACAAGAGCATGCACAGAAGTACTGGAGCATGCACAGAAGTGCAGGACCATGTGCAGAAGTGCAGATGCACACAGTTGCAGACACACGCAAAAGTGCAGGCACACACACAGAAGTACAGACGCATATGCAGAAGTGCAGTTGCACATACGGAAGTGCATATGCAGAAGTGCAGATGGCACACGGAAGTACATATGCACACAAGAAGTGCATGCGCATATGCAGAAGTGCAGGCACACAAGCAGAAGTGCAGGCACACACAGTGGCACACAAGCAGAAGTGCAGGCACACATGCAGGTGTGAAGGCCCTCAGCTGTCAGCATCGTTTTAACGTCTCCATTTCCCATGTTCGCAAGATCAAATGAGAGTACTTAGTTTTCAGCAGCCGGATATCCTTGTCATCAGATTCTACTTGTTTTCAAGTGGGAGTTACAATTTTCCAGGCTCTTGAACAAAGATCCTGGACATGTCCTTCTGGCTGGGTTGTGGGGTAATGGAAACGGACACCATCAGGAATCAGCAATCATCATCAGGAGTGGCTGTGTGGTAAGTAGCTTGTTTACAAACCACATGGTTCCAGGTTCAGTCCCACTGCGTGGCACCTGGGGCAAGTGTCTTCTACTATAGTCTCGGGCCGACCAAAGCCTTGTGAGTGGATTTGGTAGACGGAAACTGAAAGAAGCCCGTCGTATATATGTATATATGTATGTGTATATATATATATATATATATATATATATATAATATCTATATATGGACGATGATGATGATATAGATATATATATATATATGTGTGTGTGTTTGTGTGTCTGTGTTTGTCCCGCTAGCATTGCTTGACAACCGATGCTGGTGTGTTTATGTCCCCCGTTACTTAGCAGTTCGGCAAAAAAAAGGCCGATCGAATAAGTACTGGGCTTACAAAAGAATAAGTCCCGGGGTCGAGTTGCTCGATTAAAGGCGGTGCTCCAGCATGGCCGCAGTCAAATGACTGAAACAAGTAAAAGAGTAAAAAGAGAGTATGTGTGCAGATAAGCATGTCTGTTCTTATGCGTTTGAATACTCTTTTACTTGTTTCAGTCATTTTGACTGTGGCCATGCTGGAGCACCGCCTTTAGTCGAGCAAATCGACCCCGGAACTTATTCTTTGTAAGCCCAGTACTTATTCTACCGGTCTCTTTTGCCGAACCGCTAAGTGACGGGGATGTAAACACACCAGCATCGGTTGTCAAGCAATGCTAGGGGGACAAACACACACATGCATATTATATATATATATATATATACATATATACGACAGGCTTCTTTCAGTTTCTGTCTACCAAATCCACTCACAAGGCATTGGTCAGCCCGGGGCTATAGCAGAAGACACTTGCCCAAGATGCCACACAGTGGGACTGAACCCGGAACCATGTGGTTGGTTAGCAAGCTACTTACCACACAGCCATTAAAAAAAGATATTAAACTCTTTAGGCTGACAACACAATCTTTTAAGCAGATTCCAGAAAGACCTAAGAGTATTTAAAAAAACACACACACGTAAAAAAAAAAATGGAAAAAAAAAAAACCCAACTGAAAAGATGTTTTCACAAATGGCTCCAAGATGTTTATTCAACAATTAGATGAGTCAGCACGCCTAAGTCGGTGAGAGTAATTACTCGTTTGGGAAGTTTTATTTAAAACAATAACAGGAATAATAGAGCAGTTCTTGTGATGCCAAAAAAACCGTTCCTTTGAAGACTGGATGTAGAGGCGACATCGTCATCACCGTCATCATTTTTTAACGTCCGTTTTCCATGCTGACAATTTGGAGAGCTGCACCAGGTTCCAGTCTGATTTGCCCTGGTTTCTACAGCTGGATGCTCTTTCCAATACTGACAGAATAAGTACCAAGATTTAACCCTTCTGTTACTAAACCGGCTCTGGCTCTGTGGTATAAATGTCTTGTTTTCATAAGTTTTGAATTAAAATCTTCCACCAAACCTTAGTCACAATTATGTTCCTAACACTATCTTAATGATAACTAAGTTATTTTATTAAATTCTTTGTTATATTTAACCTTTTGATACCAACCTGGCTGAAACCACCTCTGGCTCTGTAGTACAAACGTCTTGTTTTCATAAGTTTTGAATTAAAATCTTCCACCAAACCTTAGTCACAATTTATGTTCCTAACACTAGCTTAATGATAACCAAGTTATTTTACTAAATTCTTTGTTATATTTTACTCTTTTGATACCAACCTGGCTGAAACCACCTCTGGCTCTGTAGTACAAACGTCTTGTTTTCATAAGTTTTGAATTAAAATCTTCCACCAAACTTAGTCACAATTTATGTTCCTAACACTAGCTTAATGATAACTAAGTTATTTTACTAAATTCTTGTTATATTTTACTCTTTTGATACCAACCTGGCTGAAACCACCTCTGGCTCTGTAGTACAAACGTCTTGTTTTCATAAGTTTTGAATTAAAATCTTCCACCAAACCTTAGTCACAATTTATGTTCCTAACACTAGCTTAATGATAACCAAGTTATTTTACTAAATTCTTTGTTATATTTTACTCTTTTGATACCAACCTGGCTGAAACCACCTCTGGCTCTGTAGTACAAACGTCTTGTTTTCATAAGTTTTGAATTAAAATCTTCCACCAAACCTTAGTCACAATTTATGTTCCTAACACTAGCTTAATGATAACTAAGTTATTTTACTAAATTCTTTGTTATATTTTACTCTTTTGATACCAACCTGGCTGAAACCACCTCTGGCTCTGTAGTACAAACGTCTTGTTTTCATAAGTTTTGAATTAAAATCTTCCACCAAACCTTAGTCACAATTTATGTTCCTAACACTATCTTAATGATAACTAAGTTATTTTATTAAATTCTTTGTTATATTTAACCTTTTGATACCAACCTGGCTGAAACCACCTCTGGCTCTGTAGTACAAACGTCTTGTTTTCATAAGTTTTGAATTAAAATCTTCCACCAAACCTTAGTCACAATTTATGTTCCTAACACTAGCTTAATGATAACCAAGTTATTTTACTAAATTCTTTGTTATATTTTACTCTTTTGATACCAACCTGCTGAAACCACCTCTGGCTCTGTAGTACAAACGTCTTGTTTTCATAAGTTTTGAATTAAAATCTTCCACCAAACCTTAGTCACAATTTATGTTCCTAACACTAGCTTAATGATAACTAAGTTATTTTACTAAATTCTTGTTATATTTTACTCTTTTGATACCAACCTGGCTGAAACCACCTCTGGCTCTGTAGTACAAACGTCTTGTTTTCATAAGTTTTGAATTAAAATCTTCCACCAAACCTTAGTCACAATTTATATTCCTAACACTATCTTAATGATAACTAAGTTATTTTATTAAATTCTTTGTTATATTTAACCTTTTGATACCAACCTGGCTGAAACCACCTCTGGCTCTGTAGTACAAACGTCTTGTTTTCATAAGTTTTGAATTAAAATCTTCCACCAAACCTTAGTCACAATTTATGTTCCTAACACTAGCTTAATGATAACTAAGTTATTTTACTAAATTCTTTGTTATATTTAAAGTAATTGAAAGAAACACAGAGCATCTCAATAGTAATATGGTAATGAAAGGGTTAAAATATATAATAGAGAAACAATTCTTAACCCTTTTGATACTAACCTGGCTGAAACCACCTCTTGCTCTATAGTACAAATGTCTTGTTTTCATAAGTTCTGAATTAAAACCTTCCACCAAACCTTAGTCACAATTTATGTTCCTAACACTAGCTTAATGATAACTAAGTTATTTTACTAAGTTCTTTGTTATATTTAAAGTAATTGAAAGAAACACAGAGCATCTCAAAATAAATATGGTAACAAAAGGGTTAAAGTGACCATGATATTTTTAACACTTTCGATATAAATCTGGCTGAAACCGCCTCTGGCTCTGTAGTACCAATGACTTGTTTTCATACATTCTGAATTAAAATCTTCCACTAAGCCTTAGTCACAATTTATGTCCCTTGTACAGGTGTCTTCTACCATAGCCCCAGGCCAACCAAAGCCTTTTGAGTGGATTTGGTTGATGGAAACTGAAAAAAAATTGCGTATATCCTTGTGCGTATTTGTCCCCCACCACAGATAGACAACTGGTGTTGGTGTGTTTACATCCTTGGAACTTAACAATTTGGCAAAAAAGAGACCGATAGAATAAAAACTAGGCTTTAAAAAAAAAATAAGCCTTGTGGTCAATTCATTAAAAAAAACTTCTCTAAGGTGGTACTCCAGCATGGCCACAGCCTAATGACTGAAAAAAGTAAAACATATATATATATATATATACATATATATATATATATATCATATATATAATATATATATATATATATATACAAAGAGCATAAAGATTCAAGTTAATTTTAAAAAATTTACTTGAATATGGTACCTAACTTAGATGCACCAAAAAAAACTATACTGATTTAACAATACAGTAATGTGGGGTGATTATAAGCGAGAAAGAAGCAACAAGAATGGATAGGTTTTTAGTACGATCGTTTCATACAAGGACAGGTTTTATTAAAAGTTGCAAAGATTACAGCATATAAACGAGTCCCGTACTCATCAGCTAAAATACATGTAAGTTCTCTAGACATCCTAGTGTTTGAGGCTATACTCATGAAGTAATGTAGATAATTAAACAGATTTCTAAAGTTCATTAAAGTTCTTTAAAGATGATGTACAGTCTTATCACAGAATTTTAAAAAGTTTTGATAGCATCACAGAGAAGGTGACCTAATCCATATGAATTTCATAGATATGATGAGGGATTATATACTCACAGAAGACAAATTTATCCATTGTTAATTACAACGAGGTGGGTCTCAATTCCTGCTTATTAGCATTACAGAGAGGGTGAATTAATCCTTTGTATATATGCACAGATTCCAATGGTGTAGATGTAAATTTCCAGAGAAATGGAGAGAATTTCATATTCACAGGCGATAAATTTTACAATGTTGAACACAATGAGGTAGGTATCAATCCTTGTTATATGATTAGGTGTTTGCCATATTAATCACATTACTTTGCAACTTTTAATAAAACCTGTCCTTGTATGAAACGATCGTACTAAAAACCTATCCATTCTTGTTGCTTCTTTCTCGCTTATATATATATATATATATATATATATTTCATTTCATTTCATTTCAGTAAAGTAAAACATATATATATATATATATATACATATATATATATATACATATATATATTATATATATATATACATATATATATATATACATTATATATATATATATATATATACATATATATATATATATATATATATCATATATTATATATATATATATATATATAATATACATATATATTATATATATACATATATATATATACTCTACCAAATGTATTGAGTAATCCTTCAATTTTATGTAAAATTGTTTTTACTATAACATAAAAACAAACTGTATATACATATATATATCTTTCAATATGTGACCGCGTGTATATCGTTGGTGATTTTCTTTCTCCGTCTTCCCTTCTTTGGACTTTTATTTTTTCCTATGTTTCTGACGAAGAGCTCCGCTTGAAACGTTAAATCCTCCCTCTTTCTTTCCTTTCCTGAGCATCCAATAACACCATACTTGTTCCACGTCCATGCGTTGTGTTTTCTCTTTGTGTTTTCATGTTTGGATTAACTTTATATAGTTTCTTTTTCTTTTACTTGTTTCAGTCATTTTGACTGCAGCCATGCTGGAGCACCGCCTTTAGTCGAGCAAATCGACCCCGGGACTTATTCTTTGTAAGCCCAGTACTCATTCTATCGGTATCTTTTTGCCGAACTGCTAAGTTAAGGGGACGTAAACACACCAGCATCGGTTGTCAAGCAATGCTAGGGGGGACAAACACAGACACACAAATGCACACACATACATATATATATATATATACGACAGGCTTCTTTCAGTTTCCGTCTACCAAATCCACTAACAAGGCATTGGTCGGCCCAGGGCTATAGCAGAAGACACTTGCCCAAGATGCCACGCAGTGGGACTGAACCCAGAACCATGTGGTTGGTTAGCAAGCTACTTACCACACAGCCACTCCTGCGCCTATATATATATATATAATAAGGTCAGCTTTGCCTTCTATTCTTTCGGGGATCAATAAAATAAGTACCAGTTATGCACTGAGATTAATGTAATCAATTTAGTCCGGTTCCTGAAATAGCTGGCCTTGTATCAAAATTTGAAACCAATATATTCGCCATGATAGATCGCTAGCCACTAAACCTTTTTCTATTTTCTCTCTCTGATTATTTGGTGTGACGAGTGCATTCAGCAAATCACACACTTTTGGACGTTTGCTTTCCTAATTACTTTTATGGGCAACAGTTTCAGAAAAGGTAAGGATAATAGTGTTAGGTATGATTACGACATCAATATATGCTAGGTTTCAAAACAATTGAATTAGTGACTGCTGAGAAAAAGCAACTTAACGTTCATTGTAAATTTTGCTTCCACACCCTGTTATATATATGCGTGTGTGTGTGTATATATAATCAAAATAAGCAACAAGAATGACTCCGGTAATTTGGTACGATCGTTTCATACTACATCATTTTATTAAATATTGTAAGTATTACCACAGTTTTAAAATGCTGAGCACTCATCAGCAAATTATAGAGGTTTTCTGGGCTCCACTACTTCAAATGTTCTTAAAATTTAAATCCACATCTTTGTCTATGTATCTACCTTATCTATAATGTTGCCACTTGATATGAAAATTTTTATATTAATGGAAAGCCTCTATAATTTGCTGATGAGTGCTCAGCATTTTAAAACTGTTGTAATACTTACAACATTTAATAAAATGGTGTAGTACGAAACGATCGTACCAAATTACCGGAGTCATTCTTGTTGCTTATTTTGATTATAATCACCCCACGGATTTATATATATATATAAATGGTGGAAAAAAGATGAATTTTATTTAATAATAAACATTGAAAAATCACTACAAATTAGTTGCTATCGTCCCCAAACCAATTTCTAATGATTATTCCTTGTTTATTGCTAAACAAAATTCTTCATTCTTCTCTGTCATATCTTCATATTCTCCTTGTTCTCTTGTCATGTCTATTACTATACACTCTTTATGGTTTGTTCTATGACAGAGGAACTTATTTATGAATACTACCGGATTACCTAAATCCATATATTGTAACTTATATATACACCTCCTCAGCTTACAGACGACAGGTGGCAAGTCGATCTAGTCATATGTCAGATTTATATTTTAGAACACAATTTTCATTCAGATGGATTATAAAAATATAAAACACAAAAATTTAATCCATAATTATTGTACATGATGTGAAAAACACTCTATTGTACTGTAAACAAGAATACAATCTAAAATTAATGTAAAAATTAATAGAAATGAAAATCTGCATACATACAATAAACAAACTACTTCCTGTGCGAAAAGTGCAAATGAAAATAGATTTTTAATCTTCAGTCACGTTCTTGGATTGAGGTAGATGGTTTTTTTGAGGAACTTGGTGAATTTTGAATGGTTTTAAAATTTTTTTGCTATATATAGGCGCAGGAGTGGCTGTGTGGTAAGTAGCTTGCTAACCAACCACATGGTTCCGGGTTCAGTCCCACTGTGTGGCATCTTGGGCAAGTGTCTTCTGCTTAATCCCCGGGCCGACCAATGCCTTGTGAGTGGATTTGGTAGACGGAAACTGAAAGAAGCCTGTCGTATATATGTATATATATATATATATATGTATGTGTATGTATATGTTTGTGTGTCTGTTTGTCCCCCTAGCATTGCTTGACAACTGATGCTGGTGTGTTTACGTCCCCGTCACTTAGCGGTTCGGCAAAAGAGACCGAATGAATAAGTACTGGGCTTACAAAGAATAAGTCCCGGGGTCGATTTGCTCGACTAAAGGCGGTGCTCCAGCATGGCCACAGTCAAAATAACTGAAACAAGTAAAAGAGTAAAGAGTATATCTTGTGATTACAATGCACAGCATCTTGAATAGTTCAACTTTTGCAAAGCATTTGACATTAGGGTCCATTACCTTCCTCAGACCCAGGTAGTGAATGTTTGGGTCTGAGGGAGGCCTGCATTGCTAGATGCTGCCATAGCTATCGTATGTGCAGCTGTCCAATGTCCGAAAATCGATTTTTTATTTGTTTCTATATTTAGGTTTTTGTGGTTAGGGTTATGGTCATAATTCGAGGGGAAGGTTATATCCATTATATAAAATCCATTCTGTCTGTCTGTGTGTCTTCTAGGATCTCCGGCATCCTCCATCCAATTGCGCTCAAATTTGATATGTAGATACCGACGGTATCAGGGCGTGTATAAATCTTTAAAAAATTACAAAAATCAATTCCAGGTGAGAATGCGATTGATAAAGCCGTGGGAACGTGCATTTGTACGTGCAAGTACATCATGCTTTTCTCATCTAGATTTACCTCCAGCTAACCCATTTGCATGCATCGTTTTTTGTCTTGCTTTTCTTCCGTCAACCTGTCCATCACTGCACCTTCCATTTTTTGTTGTTTTTGTACTGCTTAAAGGCACATTTCTTTCCTGCCAAGCTTACTGTTTAAACAATGTTTGTGTTCTCCCAGTCAACAGCCTTATCATTACTGGTATTTTAAACTCTTCGGTTGCATATTTGTGTGAATAAAATCGTTTTTCTTTGGAATAGAAAAAAAATCTATCTTTATTTCTTTTGCTGGTGTCTCAAATTTAGGTTAAATCAGTGTTTCTCAAAGGGGAGACCTATGGGACGGTCGGACAAATTGTTTTGAGAAAATTTGGTTTAAATGTTTGACAACTCAGCACCGTCCATTGGATGGGGGGCGTTTTGCTCATATATATATATATATAGATAGATATAAAGGTATGTAGAAGTACATTAGCTATGCATATGTGTGGGCATGTGATGTATATACACACACACACACACATATCATCATCATCGTTTAACGTCCGTTCTCCATGCTAGCATGGGTTATATATATATGTATGTTTGTGTGTCTGTTTGTCCCCACAACATCGCTTGACAACCAATGCTGGTGTGTTTATGTCCCTGTCACTTAGCGGTTCGGCAAAAGAGACTGATAGAATAAGTACTGGGCTTACAAAAGAATAAGTCCCGGGGTTGAGTTGCTCGACTAAAGACGGTGCTCCAGCATGGCCGCATTCAACTGACCGAAACAAGTAAAAGAGAGAGATTACCGTATACTCTATATCAGGGATGGGCCACTTCATGCCAACTGGGGCCACATCGTACCATTTCCAACTGGGAGAGGACCGCATGATAAAACCCACATGCATGAAATATTACTTGCCCACTTCACACTGAGTTTTTTGCTGTTTTTTGTAATTTATTTGTTTTAGTACGGAAGTTTACATTAAGCTGACATCTTTCGTTATTTCCTATTGATAATAATGGTAATTACTAGTGTAAATAAATTATAGGTGCAGGAGTGGCTGTGTGGTGAGTAGCTTGCTTACCAACCACATGGTTTCGGGTTCATTCCCACTGTGTGGTACCTTGGGCAAGTGTTGTCTTCCTCGGGCCAACCAAATCCTTATGAGTGGATTTGGTAGTGAGAAACTGAAAGAAGGCAAGCTGGCAGAAATGTTAGAACACCGGGCGAAAAATGCTTAATGGTATTTCGTCTACCGTTACGTTCTGTGTTCAAATTCCGCCGAGATCAACTTTGCGTCTCATCCTTTCGGGGTCGATAAATTAAGTACCAGTTATGCACTGGGGTTGATGTAATCGACTTAATCCATTTGTCTGTCCTCGTTTGTCCCCTCTGTTTAGCCCCTAGTGGGTAATGCAGAAATAAGAAACTGAAAGAAGCCTGTCTTATATATATATATATATATATAATATATAATATATATATATATATATATATATATATATATGTGTGTGTGTGGGTGTATGTGTGCCTGTGTTTGTTCCCCCACCATCATTTGATAACCTATGCTGGTGTGTTTATATCCCCGATAGAATAAGTACTGGGCTTACAAAGAATAAGTCCCAGGGTCGATTTGCTCGATTAAAGGCGGTGCTCCAGCATGGCCGCAGTCAAATGACTGAAACAAGTAAAAGAGTATATCTTGTGATTACAATGCACAGCATCTTGAATATGTTCAACTTTTGCAAAGCATTTGACATTAGGGTCCATTACCTTCCTCAGACCCAGGTAGTGAATGTTCGGGTCTGAGGGGCCGCATTGCTAGATGCTGCCATAGCTATCGTATGTGCAGCTGTCCAATGTCCGAAAATCGATTTTTTATTTGTTTCTATATTTAGGTTTTTGTGGTTAGGGTTATGGTCATAAGTCGAGGGGAAGGTTATATCCATTATATAAAATCCATTCTGTCTGTCTGTCTGTCTGTGTGTCTTCTAGGATCTCGGGCATCCTCCATCCAATTGCGCTCAAATTTGATATGTAGATACCGACGGTATCAGGGCGTGTATAAATCTTTAAAAAATTACAAAAATCAATTCCAGGTGAGAATGCGATTGATAAAGCCGTGGGAACGTGCATTTGTACGTGCAAGTACATCATGCTTTTCCATCTAGATTTACCTCCAGCTAACCCATTTGCATGCATCGTTTTTTGTCTTGCTTTTCTTCCGTCAACCTGTCCATCACTGCACCTTCCATTTTTTGTGTGTTTTTGTACTGCTTAAAGGCACGTTTCTTTCCTGCCAAGCTTACTGTTTAAACAATGTTTGTGTTCTCCCAGTCAACAGCCTTATCATTACTGGTATTTTAACTCTTCGGTTGCATATTTGTGTGAATAAAATCGTTTTTCTTTGGAATAGAAAAAAAATCTATCTTTATTTCTTTTGCTGGTGTCTCAAATTTAGGTTAAATCAGTGTTTCTCAAAGGGGAGACCTATGGGACGGTCGGACAAATTGTTTTGAGAAAATTTGGTTTAAATGTTTGACAACTCAGCACCGTCCATTGGATGGGGGGCGTTTTGCTCATATATATATATATATAGATAGATATAAAGGTATGTAGAAGTACATTAGCTATGCATATGTGTGGGCATGTGATGTATACACACACACACACACACACACACATATTATCATCATCGTTTAACGTCCGTTCTCCATGCTAGCATGGGTTATATATATATGTATGTTTGTGTGTCTGTTGTCCCCACAACATCGCTTGACAACCAATGCTGGTGTGTTTATGTCCCTGTCACTTAGCGGTTCGGCAAAAAGAATACTGATAGAATAAGTACTGGGCTTACAAAGAATAAGTCCCGGGGTTGAGTTGCTCGACTAAAGACGGTGCTCCAGCATGGCCGCATTCAACTGACCGAAACAAGTAAAAGAGAGAGATTACCGTATACTCTATATCAGGGATGGGCCACTTCATGCCAACTGGGGCCACATCGTACCATTTCCAACTGGGAGAGGACCGCATGATAAAACCCACATGCATGAAATATTATTTGCCCACTTCACACTGAGTTTTTTGCTGTTTTTTGTAATTTATTTGTTTTAGTACGGAAGTTTACATTAAGCTGACATCTCTTTCGTTATTTCCTATTGATAATAATGGTAATTACTAGTGTAAATAAATTATAGGTGCAGGAGTGGCTGTGTGGTGAGTAGCTTGCTTACCAACCACATGGTTCCGGGTTCATTCCCACTGTGTGGTACCTTGGGCAAGTGTTGTCTTCCTCGGGCCAACCAAATCCTTATGAGTGGATTTGGTAGTGAGAAACTGAAAGAAGGCAAGCTGGCAGAAATGTTAGAACACCGGGCGAAAAATGCTTAGTGGTATTTCGTCTACCGTTACGTTCTGTGTTCAAATTCCGCCGAGATCAACTTTGCGTCCAATCCTTTCGGGGTCGATAATTAAGTACCAGTTATGCACTGGGGTTGATGTAATCGACTTAATCCGTTTGTCTGTCCTCGTTTGTCCCCTCTGTTTAGCCCCTAGTGGGTAATGCAGAAATAAGAAACTGAAAGAAGCCTGTCTTATATATATATATATTATATATATATATATATTATAATATATTATTATATATTATATATATATATATATATATACATATATACATATGGTGTGTTGGTGTGGGTGTATGTGTGCCTGTGTTTGTTCCCCCACCATCATTTGATAACCTATGCTGGTGTGTTTATATCCCCGATAGAATAAGTACTAGGCTTACAAAGAATAAGTCCAGGGGTCGATTTGCTCGACTAAAGGTGGTGCTCCAGCATGGCCGCAGTCAAATGACTGAAACAAATAAAAGAATAAAAGAAAAAAAATAGTTCAAAATAGAAGTTAAAAAAAAGAAAACTAATTGATATTTTGTTAAAGAACAAATTTCATTATTTCTATCAATGAGATTTTTTGCCTATTCCCATTCTTTACCAAATTTTCAATATTGGGTAGAATTTGAGATGTTGCTACTCTTAGGTTTTGATGCAAATTAGTAACCTAGGAACTCATCGAGGGCCGCATGTGGCCCATGGGCCACAGGTTGCCCATGGGCCACAGGTTTCCCATGCATGCTCTATATGGTTTATGCTATGACAAACTCTAAGAAGCCTTTTTTTAGGAATACTTCTGGATTACTTGGATCTGTATCTTGTGACATAGATATACACAACCAAATGAAGGGTAGGTTTTCAATCCCAGGACCATCCTGATTCCAAAAAGATATGTCTATGTAGAGCAAATGTAAATTAAGATACAGGGGTCCCAGACAGACAGAATTTCACTTTTATTATTGTTTTATATATCTTTATTTATAAAGCTGAAGTTGTCTGTGTATGGCAGGTTTGGCAGCCTTCAACTAAGTGAGCAAAATTGAGAGTATGATAGAAGAAGGCTTGCTCTTCATTCCGTAGAAGAAAAAATTCAAATCGGACCATGTTAACACCAAAAATTATTTACACCAAAAAGGTGCTTTTTTTCTATGAAAATCCCTATTTTTTACGATTTTTTTTTACTGCTGTGTCGCCATTTTTCGGTGTATTTCAACCAGAAAAATGTTCACTAAAAGAGAATAACAAGCTACATAATGCAAAATTTTTACTTTTCAAAAATTCCAATTTTAAAAGGTCAAAACAAACCTGAGCAACGCCGGGCGATACTGCTAGTACATATATATATGTATATATATATATGTGGAGGCGCAATGGCCTAGTGGTTAGGGCAGCGGACTCGCGGTCACAGGATCGCGGTTTCGATTCCCAGGCCGGACATTGTGAGTGTTTATTGAGCGAAAACTCCTAAAAGCTCCACTAGGCTCCGGCAGGGGGTGGTGATCCCTGCTGTACTCCTTCACCACAACTTTCTCCCACTCTTTCTTCTGTTGGCCTGCTCGCTTAGCCAGCGGGGTGACGTCATTCGAAGGCTAAAACAATGCGAAGCGCATTGTGGCCAGCGATGTGTAACAACAGCTGATGGTCTGGTCGGTCACGTGATCACATTTTATATATACATACATAATACATACATATATATATATATTGTGCGTTAGTGTTTGTCTCCCACCACTGTTGGTTAGAGGTTTCCAGTTCCATATGAACTTTGCGTTCGAAAGGTCTTCTCAGCATTTAGAAAGTTTGGTAATTTCCAAATCGCTCTGTTCTGCACATATGGCAACAACGATGCCAGCATCTCTTCCCATTTCTTGTATTAGCATTTCATCTGCCATGGGGAAGCTGAAAGAAATAAATAGTCTTTTAATTGCTTTTGAGTGAGTAATACCCTGATAAGTGTCTTAAACGACCACTCACACCCTGTATGTGTCTGTGTGTCTCTGCATGCAGGCGAGGCTGTCTGGTTAAGAGGTTTCTGCCCCGAACATGTGGCCTTCAAGTT
>NW_021826030.1:0-13900 GCF_006345805.1 Octopus sinensis | reverse complement strand
CATTGTGGCGTGGTTGTGTGTGTGTGTGTGTGTGTGTGTATGGGTATATACCCACAAATATGTATGTTTATGTGTATGTAGTATGTGCAGCTATGTGTGTGTATAAATATATATATATATATATATATATATATATGTATATGTATATATATATATATATGTGTATATGTATATGTATATATATATGTATATGTATCGTATATATATATGTATATGTATATATATATGTATATGTATATGTATATATATATGTATATATATATATATGTATATATATATGTATATGTATATGTATTATGTATGTATATGTATGTTTAGCTCTGTGTATATATATATATATATATACACATATATATATGTATGTATATATGTATATATATATATATATCATCATCATCATCATCATCATCATCATCATCCTTCGAAGTAATTGAACAACCAGGATTCACAATTACAAATCGATCTCCACACCCAATTCTGTTCTTTGATTCGATTCTACATGCTTTCGATCGCTGAACACAAGAACTTGGTTCGCGCGGGCTCTCAGTTCCGCTGATTTTCCTGCGTCACTCTCTCCTCCCTTTCATTTCGTTCATCTTTCCACATATAGGGGGGTGGGGGTCATCCCCATTTTCTTCCCTTTTTGTTTCTTCCACAACACTGCATGGCCGCTGACTCCACCCTTCGTCTTTCCATCTCTTTTTGTTCAGTTTTGTTTTTCACCCCTCACCAATCAGCGATTTGGTAGCGTCCTTATATACTCGGACAAGATTAATTGTGCTATTTCTGCCAAAATAAATCACGATTAAATTTCTCTCCCCACCCCCATCTCTCTCTCTCTTTCTCTGTCTGTCTCTCTCTCTATATATATATGTATATATATATATATATATATATAACATATATACACACACACACACATACATATATACGTATGTTTGTGTGAATGTGTATATGTGTGTGTGTATGAATGTGTGTTTATATATATAAATAATATATATATTTATATATATGTGCATGTGTGTGTTTGTGTTTGTGAAACTTTTGTATCTCTGCCGTAAGGTTTCATTTCCACACACGCGAGCTAATTCAATTTGTATGTATATATATATAATATAATATAATATAAATAATATATAAATATATGTGGTGTGTGTGTGTGTGTGTGTGTGTGTGTGTGTGTGTGTGTGTGTTGTTTGTGAAATTTATGTATCTCTGCCTTAAGGCTTCATTTCCACACACGCCAGCTGAATTCTATTCGTCCCCAGTCGAAAGACACCTGTTGTTATGTCCTGTTATTATTATTTTTATTGTATTTATATTGTATTCATATTTGTGTAACATTGTCTGTTTTCCGTCCTTGCTTTCGTGTGCATTCGATGCTTTCTTCCAAAGAATTTCATGCTCTTAGCTTAGTTTTTCCTTGAGGCTGGCCAGATTGGAGCAATCTCAAGATTTATCAGCCGAAATTGCGAGGATGATCTGGTTCTTGACTGAGGATAGAAAGCTTCGAATGACCCGTCTTTGTTTTTTTGTATCGTCTATCGATGTTTTATTGTCCCTTTTTGTATCGCCTAGTTGTCCGGATGTTTTGCGTTCTGTCCCATTTTGTATTGATATACATATATATATATATATATGGAGCTGAACGAAGCAGCCTTTGAAACATATGTAGAAAATAATAAAAAGGAATTTTGTTAAATCTATATATATATATGATATATATATATAATATATATATATATATATATATATATATATATATATATATATATATATATATATATATATATATGCATATATACATACGTATATGTACATACTTACATTTATACGTGCATATATATATATATATAATATATATATATATATACATATATGCATACGTATATGTACATACTAACATCTATACGTGATGTATATATACATACATATATATTATATATATATATATATATATATATATATATATACATACATATATATATATATATAATACATTATATATAATATATATATAATATAATATATATATATATATATATACATACATACATATATATACATACATTTATATACATACATATATTTCTCTTTTTCTCTTTTTTCTTTTACTTCTTTCAGTCATTCGACCAAATCGACCCTGGGTCTTATTTTTGTAAGCCCAGTACTTATTCTATCGGTCTCTTTTGCCGAACCGCTAAGTGACGGGGACTAAACACACCAGCATCGGTTGTCAAGCAATGCTAGGGGGACAAACACAGACACACAAACACACACATACATATATATATATACATATACGACAGGCTTCTTTCAGTTTCCGTACTACAAATCCACTCACAAGGCATTGGTCGGCCCGGGGCTATAGCAGAAGACACTTGCCCAAGATGCCACGCAGTGGGACTGAACCGGAACCATGTTGTTGGTTAGCAAGCTACTTACCACACAGCCACTCCTGCGCCTATACATTCATCTATACATACATATATATATTATACTAGCAGTATCGCCCGGCGTTGCTCGGATTTGTAAGGGAAATAATTATATAAGCATTTTTAGAGATGTAAAGTATAATAGCCATCTCAATATGGCTAACCACAAAGGGGGAGGGGTGTACTGTAGCTTTTTACGTTCTGAGATTTAATAATACATTTTAGAGAGTTACTTCCCTTATATATGTCAAAATGATTAAAAATGGGAAAAATTGATGGTAATTTTTTTTTAAAATCGTAGACTCATCGTAGACGCGCGCGTAATACCCAGACGGTCTCGATATGAATCACGACTATAAGATACCCGGTTTTGGTTAAACTGCACCGCAAAATGTGGGAGTAGTTAGGAATGTAAATCGTAGGAGACAGAACACAACCTCACTTTTATATATAAAGATTTCCTCTATTTACATAATATTGAGGTCTCTTTCTTTCTTTTGTTATCTTACTTTTTTACCAATATACATATATGTATAAATATAAATATATATATAGTTACAGAGATGTACTTGCATAGCAAGTGACTTGATCTGAGATCGCGTGCTGGAACGAAAACAGTTGCAGCGTTGAAGGGTTTATAAGCCATTTAAGAAACACACAAAAACCGTTAGATTCACTTCAACATTTAAATTTAATTTGTCAAAATATTTCGTCGCTTTGAGACCGCGACCTGTTAGCACGATATTTTTGTCAGTGAACAGGTCGCGGTCTGAAGCGACGAAAATATTTTGGCAAATTAAATTTAAATGTTGAAGTGAATGTAACGGTTTTTGTGTGTTTCTAAATGGCTTACAAACACCTTCCACGCTGCAATATATATATACACACATATATATATATGTATGTATGTATGTATGTGTGTATATGTGTATGCATGTATGTGTGTGTGTGTGCGTGTCTGTGCTTGTGATTGTCCTCCACACTGCTTGACAACGAATGTTGGTTTGTTTACATCCCTGTCACCTAGTGGTTTGACAAAGGAAACATAGAATAAGTACAATGCTTACAAAAATAAAACTGGAGTTGATTCATCAAACTACAATTCTTCAAGGCATTGCCCCAGCATGGCCACAGACCAATGGCTGGAAAAAGCAGAAGAATAAAAGAATACATTCTCTGCTTTGGTCTTATGTTCAAGGCATGAGAAAGCTTGAGTTTACATGAGAAGGCCTAACAGACCTGGTAGAAACAGCAGCCAAATCTCCCTCAAATCACACCTTACTGTCTTATGTATATATATATGAGCCAATGAGGGGGACCTCTACATGGTAGCTAGACCTGGTAACATGGTAGAAATAGCAGCCAAATCTCCCTCAAATCACACCTTACTGTCTTATCTTTCTGCTACTTGGATATAGGTGTTATATTCGTCGTAAAAAACTTTCCTGTCACACACTCACGCACACGCACACACACACACTCGCACACGCACCCTCACACACACACACACGCACGCACACACACACACACACACTCACACACACGCACGTTAGCTTACAATTTTATTTATATATTTGCGTGTCTATGTGTGGAAATAGGAAGTGGGAGGCAGAGTGAAAGAATCACTCACTACGGTAAGGGAATTACTTTCATTTTATTCGTTGCCCACTGTGTGTGTGCGTTTGCGTGTGGTGTAAACCAGACTAAGAAAAGCATTTGACACACACACCAGAATGTGAGTTTTCTGTAAATTTTGCTTAATTGGAGTTTAAATTTTAAAAACTGGACCTGGCATGACGCGATGCATTGTACTCTCAAAAATGCTAGGTAAATTGTAATTGAAGAAATCCTATATTGTAGATTTGTATAACTCCCAAAGGGAGGCAGATAAAATCTGCCTTTTATAATAAGAGATATATATATATATATTTATATATGCATATGTGGACACAGGACGTCACGAAACGTGTACAACAAAAATGTACGAAGCACGAGTACATGGAACATGAACTATTCTTTCGAACAACAAAAGGCACAAATGGAAAACAAAACAAACAACATAAAGAACAACCCTTCATCAGTTGTGGGCTGTTTTTCTAGTCTCGTATTTCGAGCATTTAACAACAATATACGCTTTCGATAAAATAGTTGCTCCCGCAAAGCAAATTAAATAAAATTTGGGATCTTGCGCTGGTTGCACCGAAACTGCTCTTATCCCAATCTGTCATCCTGGTTTGCAAACAAGGAAACAAATCCCGCGCAGTCAACTATCGCCCAAACTCACTTACCTCCAATATCATTAAAGTGTTTTAAAGGGTGGTAAGATCAAGGGTAGCTGGCTTCCTGGAAAGCCACAAACTCCTAAATTCAAACCAGCATGGCTTGCTTTCGCCGCGGCAGGGATTGTCTAACACAGCTCTTACACCACCTCAATGACATGCTTTAAGCCTTGGAAACAGGTTCGAACTCTGATGTCACATATCTTGACTTCAGTAAAGCGTTCGACAGAGTTGACCACGATATTCTACTGTCAAAATTTACAAATGTTGGAATCTGTGGGAAACTACTACACTAGATTGAGTATTTTCTGGAGAACAGAACACAACATGTTTTGATGGGTGGAATCCACTCAAGCCCAGCAAAAGTCGCCAGTGGTGTCCTTCAGGAGACTATCTTGGGCCCGCTTTTGTTTATAGTCTTTATAAACCTTTCCAGCGTCATAAAACACTGCAAAGTGAAAATATTCGCTGAGACTCCGAACTCCACAAGTTTATCAGTGGAGAAGATCGAACTGAACTCCAGTCTGATCTACGTGCAGTAAATCAATGGGCAGACAAAAACAAAATTCACGTAAGCGAGGGAAAATTTGAACTGATGCATTTGGGAAGAAAGACTATGCTAAAACAACCATATTCACTTCCTTCGGTGCAACCACTCATAGCATCTAATAATATCAGAGGTCTAAGAGTAATTGTTGACAACAATCTCAGCTGGAGTGCCCACATCAACAATAAGGTCGATATAGCTCCTAGGATAAGCTCCTGGAACCTTCTGATCCAGAGAACAAGGTGTCATCATTTCTCTTTTCCTTTGTACGACCACACCTCGAATATTGCAGCCCCCTGTGGTCTCCCCATACAAAACAAAACATTTCGAAATTGAATCACCCCAGAGGGCATTCACTAAAAGATTTAAGGGCATAACTGATCTCGAATATAGGGACCACCTCAAAGCTTTGAAACTCTATTCCTCCAACACCGCCGTGAGCGATGCATCATTTGCACCACGTGGAAAATCTATCACCAGCATTGCCCAAGCGACCTCAACATTAGTTTCAAAATTCCTCCAAGGCTAGGACCACGGGCCATACGTCCCCTACCCAGTTCAGGATCACATCACATAGATACACGGCAACACAATTTCTTTTTCTCAACAGGCCCAGCTCTATTTAAAATTGTCCCGAAATAGCTCGAAGAGGAAAAGGATCCCATCACCTTCAAACGGAGTCTGAACAAATTTCTTCAAGGAATACCAGATAGGCCACCCATACCTGGATACAACTCACTCAACAAGAACTCTCTACTCGAATGGACCATGATACCACAAAACCTGACTTCAAAAGGGGTTTAGCTAATCCTATCGGATAGTGTTATTAAATTAGACATGGCCTGGACCAATCTTTGATCGAAACATCTAAGTTATATATATATATATATATATATATATATATATATATATTATATATATATATATATATATATATATATATATATATATATATATATGTGTGTGTGTGGTGTGTGTGTGTGTATGTATATATATATATATATATGTGTGTGTGTGTGTGTGTGTCTGTGTCTGTGTATGTGTGTGTGTATATATATATATATATATATATATAAATGTATGTATGTATGTATGTGTTTGTGTGCGTGTTCATGTGTGTGTGTGTGTGCGCGCGCACGTGTGTGTAATATAATATGTGACAATTATTCGGTAGCGATAATAAGACTCCGAGTTTCGTATGCCGGGGCGGAAAACTGCTCTGGCATCTCGTCAGTTATTGAGGCAATCAAAAAGTGCATTTTTTGATTGCCTCGATAACTGACGAGATGCCAGAGCAGTTTTCCGCCCCGGCATACGAAACTCGGAGTCTTATTATCGCTACCGAATAATTGTCACATATTATATTACAGATAAATTCCTCTATTTACATAATATGGAGGTCTCATTGATGCTCTTGTTGCCTCACCATTTAGCACAACCTACGAAGTCATTCAAATCACGATAGGAAATTTGGTAGAAATATAGCATCGCATGGGATCGTTTATTATTATTCTTTTTTTTGTGTGTGTGTGTTTATGATTGGAGGTTCAATTTATGCCCAGTGACCTGTTGAAAACTTCAAGGCAGAGTTTGTCGGAAAAATAATGACCACCACACTGGATTTTACTGTTTAAAGACATTAAACCGAAATAAGTAACAATTACTCCGTACTTTTGGTTTTGTTTGCATTTTGCTTTTCATAGCTTGTGCATTCTATGAATTGGAATGGCTTCAAATAATGTCTGTGATTCTAATAATTGTATAACGGTGCTACTAGTAGTATGCTATTGCTAATACACAAATGGTAGCGCATTTTACTACCAGAAATACGGACGTTGGCGACACGTGACAAACCGGAAGCTTTTGAAATGCATACATTGAGAAGAAAATAAAAAATATCTTAGACAAAGCATAAAATTCATGAAGAATGCTGCAATAAGCAAATACAAAATACAGAAATTAATTTCAATTATTAAATAAAGGAAGCTGAAGTACTTTGCTCATATGGTAAAAGCAGGTGGTATACCAGATCTATTAATAGAAAGGAAAAGATAAGTGGCAGGTGCTTCAGAGGAAGACCTAGAACAAACTGGTTTCATGACATCAAGGACTGACTAAACTATCACATCGCGGATGTACAGGAATAGCAAAGAATAGACCCGGATGGAGATTCTTGATGTTCAGCCTGTTGAGAGCAGATGACACGTAATGGTGATACTCTTTACTTACTTGTTTCAGTCATTTGACTGCGGCCATGCTGGAGCACCGCCTTTAGTCGAGCAACTCGACCACGGGACTTATTCTTTGTAAGACCAGTACTTATTCTATCGGTCTCTTTTTGCCGAACCGCTAAGTGACGGGGACGTAAACACACCAGCATCGGTTGTCAAGCAATGCTAGGGGGACAAACACACACACACATATATACATATACATACATATATACGACAGGCTTCTTTCAGTTTCCGTCTACCAAATCCACTCACAAGGCATTGGTCGGCCCGGGGCTATAGCAGAAGACACTTGCCCAAGATGTCACGCAGTGGGACTGAACCCGGAACCATGTGGTTGGTTAGCAAGCTACTTAACACACAGCCACTCCTGTGATGATGATGATAATGGTTATTATATATTTCTTTACTACCCACAAGAGGCTAAACATAGAGGGGGCAGACACGGACAGACAAAGGGATTAAGTCGATTACATCGACCCCAGTGCGAAACTGGTACTTTATTTATCGACCTCGAAAGGTTGAAAGGCAAAATCGACCTCGGCGGAATTTGAACTCAGAACGTAACGACAGACGAATTACCGCTAAGCATTTCGCCCGACGTACTAACGATTCTGCCAGCTCGCCGCCTTTAATGATGATAATGGTTGTTATAGACTACCAGCGAATTTTAGTATATAATGCCATGGACACAGCTCAACACTGGCGATGTCATGCGAACCAGCTTCCTTTCTGTTGGTAGCTGGAGACATTATCGATGCACCAAGGCACGAGATTATACATGTAAACGATTATACACACAGGAAAACAATTTGAAATATATCGACGAGAATTAAGGAATGCCGAATCGGTTTGATGTCGAAATACCAGCCAAAGGATTGGTAATTTTGTATTCCATCATTTTCGCAACGATGTGTCCGTGGTTATGACAACACTCCAACACATTTGTCTGAATGAAGCAGGGGCAGTACTGTAAAACTGACGAGTGTGTTTTCATTTCCTTACAGTGTTGTATCCCCTTCCTTCTGTGGGTGTAGTTAAGACTATAAATAGTTCCATTCGGCTGGTTTGTCTTAGATTTATTTCCACTTCCAACAATTACTAATTGAACACAAAGCCTTTCGTTCATTCTGTCTTTCTAGAGCAGTGCTTTTCAAACTTTTTACTGGAGCGGAACCCCAAGGAAACATTACACTGGCTCGAAGAACCCCTGTGCAATAATTTAATAGTTTTATGCACACATATCTGCACAGGAAAATTAAAAATTACCGCCGATTTTAGCAGTTTTGTAACTTCTTGCAGAACCCCTGTTCTAGAGAGTTCTTTCAACATTGGCAATGCATAGTATAAATGTCCATGTCAAGCAATCACGTGGTCGTTTAACCTGAGACACAGAGCAGCCAAATTTCTCTCAAATCACCCTGTATCGTCTTCAAGAACAACGGAACGACATATTAGATAATGTAATCTGAGACATTAGAGGCCATCTTATCTGAAAATACGTGAAGGTCACGGCTAGAATGAGTTTGATTCTTAGGCCTTCTCAGTCAGGTGTGACCTGATGCAAAACAACATCAGCAATATATATGATTAGCTAATTGTCTGCCATATTCATCAAGACGAATAGCAGGCCATAAGTGCAAATAGCAAGAGACAACTCGTAGGAAAAAACCAGAGCAGCATAGAAATACTAGTGACCAAAAACCTTGTGAGTGGATTTCGTACTCGGAAACTGAAAGAAGACTCTCGTATGTATATGCGTATATTTGTGTATATGTTTGTACCCCTCACCAAGTGATGTTGCTGTGTTTATATTCCTGTAACTTAGCAGTTTGGTAAAAGACACTGACAGAATGAGTACTAGGCTTACAAAGAATAAATCCTCTGGTTGATTTCTTCGACCCACGGCGGTGCTCCTGCATGGCCGCAGTCACATGACTGAAACAAGTAAGGCAATATAAATCTATGCCATTTTAATCCCGAGCAAGGCCGGGTATCTCTGCCAGTTGTAATTATTATTATTATTATTATTATTATTATTATTATTATTATTATTATTATTATTATTATCATTATTATTATTATTATTATTATTATTATTATTATTATTATCATTATTATTATTATTATTATCATCATCATCATCATCGTCATTATTAAGGCGCAGCAATCTGGCAGAATCGTTAGCACACTGGACGAAATGCATAGTATTTCGCCCGTCGTTACGTCTCTGAGATCGAATTCCGCCGAGGTCGACTTTACCTTTCATACTTTCAGGGTCGATAAATTAAGAACCATTCAAATACTGACGTCAATGTAATCAACGATCCCCCTCCCCACAAATTCCAGGCCTTGTGCTTATAGTAGAAAGGATTATTGCTACCATTATTGTTGCCCTTCAAATCTTTACTATAATCTGTTACTCTCTTTACTCTTTACTTACTTGTTTCAGTCATTTGACTGCGGCCATGCTGGAGCACCGCCTTCAGTCGAGCAAATCGACCGCGGGACTTATTCTTTGTAAGCCCAGTACTTATTCTATCGGTCTCTTTTGCCGAACCGCTAAGTGACGGGGACGTAAACACACCAGCATCGGTTGTCAAGCAATGCTAGGGGGACAAACACAGACACAAACACATACATACACACACATATATATAAATATACATATATACGACAGACTTCTTTCAGTTTCCGTCTACCAAATCCACTCACAAGGCTTTGGTCGGCCCGGGGCTATAGCAGAAGACACTTGCCCAAGATTCCACGCAGTGGGACTGAACCCGGAACCATGTGGTTGGTTAGCAAGCTACTTACCACACAGCCACCCCTGCGCCTATTTGTTGTAACTCTTTAGACATTTTATTGTAGAATGCGCTTGACGAGGGCTGGGCGGTTTATCTCCAGTCAATGTCTTTGATCCGTGCCGTTTACGTCTTTGATCTACTTCAGAAGGACACGTCCAAGACTACCTAGCATTCTGTTTTGCCCATTAAGGAAGAATGATCATTATTGGTGCCATGGCGACGACAAGTCTTCGAAAATTCGAGATTACAAAGAACTTTTAATCTTAGATTGCAAATGCTTCAGATATGGGTTAATTGCTTACACATGCGCACACGCACGCACAACACACACATGCACGCACACAGATATTCACATAAAGACACACACACGTACTTACAGACAGTTATTCTTTTCTTTTATTCATTTAGTCATTTACTTGTTTCAGTCATTTGACAGCAGCCATGCTGGAGCACCGCCTTAAGTCGAACAAATCGACTCCAGTATTTATTCTTTGCAAGCCTAGTACTTGTTCTATCGGTGTCTTTTGCCGAACCGCTAATGCTATGGGGATGTAAACACACCAACACCGGTTGTCAAGCGGTCAAGCGATGGTGGGCACACACACACATTATATATATATATATATATATATAATATATATAAAGTTAATCCAAACAAGAAAGCAAAAAAAAACACAACAACGCGAGGACGTGGAACAAATAAAGTATTATTGGACGCTCAGGAAAGAAGGAAAGAAGGAGGGTTTAACATTTCGAGCGGAGCTCTTCGTCGGAAACATAGGAGAAGAAAAGATCCAGAGAAGGGAAGACAGAGGGGAAAAAATCGCCAACGGTACACACGTAGTCACATTTTGAAAGACGGAAGGAAAATGCTTAGATATATATATATATATAGATATATATATATAATATATATATATATATATATATATATATATATATATATATATATATATATATATATATATATATAGATATATATATACATCATATGAGATATTTAGAAGGGCTAACATATGTTAAAGTTGGTATGTTGTGATTTATATGTTCCGTGATTCTTAAAGAGTTAAGTATATATTCCTCGAAATTTTGTATGAATAATCATTTAAAATTGGTCTCCATCGCTTTTGTTCACTTCGGATGACTTTTGGTTTGGCTGGTGGACATTGGAATCACGGAACAAAAGTGATGTAACCGACTCCGTTCTCTCTTCCCGGAGATCACCACCGAAAGGTTAGAGATGATTTTCGCCATCTTGCTGCTTTTAACCAAAGGAATTTGACATAACAAAAGCGAAGCCAAGAGATGCCATGAAGACTATATATATAAAAGAGAGTGTGTCTGTGTGTGTGTGTGCACTGGATGTGTGTGCGTGGGTGTGCTAGACTATGTGTTTGTGTACGTGTGTGTGTGCATGGGCCTGTGAGCGTGGGCATGTGAGTATGTTTGTGAGTGTGTGTGTTGATCTTTATGTGTGTGTGTGTACGTGTGTGTGTGCGTGGGTGTGTGTATGTATTTGTGTATACATTCATTTATATTCGCGATTGTTTGTTAATCTCCTTCGTTCCATTATCGTTTTCTTTCTGAATCAGAGAAAGACAAAGCGAGAGGGGGGGGTAAAGGAAGAAAGAAAGAAATGCCTACAAACATACATACATACATACATACGTTTGTATACATTTTTTAAGAAAAGTACCTTCGACAAGTACACACACAGATAAACACACATTCGGCGTTCCGTTGTAGGTACGTATGTTCTAACACAGTTAACATTTTAATGTTCTTTTTTGATTTTTAGTTGATTGTTTCTTTATATTCTTTAAAGGCTGAGTGTTTCCTCCGTTCTTCCAAACATTAGACGCCATAAAACACGATACCAGGAAGAAAAAAAGAGCAGAGATAAACGCAAGTATTAATACAGTATAAAAACAGCAATATCCGACAGAATCAGTAATTAATGATTTTGAGATAACGTAGACTTTGTAAATGTTAACATAGACATCATAATAACACAAAGACACAGGTTTATAGTCATTGCAACAGTCATAAAATATTTTTTAAAGTTCAAATGAAACAATGCCTAGCTAAATAGACATTACATTTCGTTGCTTTCCACAGTGGTCAATGATTTTCAGTCGGTTGACTACTGGACATCGCTCCCTCTTTGAACGTATGTGCATGTGCTTGGGTCTGGATGTATGTATATAGGAATGTGCCGTAAGAGGCTTGTGTCCCAATCACACATTTTCGGGTTCAGTGCCACAGCGTGTCGCCCTAGGCAAGCGTCTTCTGCTATAGCTCAGGGTCGATCAAGGCCTTGAGAGTGGCTTTGATAGACGGAAACTAAAAGAAGCCTGTCGTATATATGTGTGTGAGTGAGAGAGAGAGAGAGTGTATGTGTGTGTTGTGTGTGTGTGTGTGTGTGTTGTGTGTGTGTGAATATGTGTGTGTGTCTGTCTGTCTGTCTGTGTCTGTACTTGTTCCCCTCCACCGCTTGATATCAGGTATTTGTGTGTTTACGTCCCTGTAACATAGTAATTAGGCAAAAGACATCGATAGCATTAGAACCGGTGTCCTATCATGACCGCAGTCTATTGGCTGAAACGAATAAAAGGATAAAATATGTATGTATGTATGTATGTATGAATGTATGTATGTATGTATGTATGTATGTATGTATGTATGTATGTATGTATGTATGTATGTATGTATGTATGTATGTATGTATGTATGTATTTACTAATATTGAACCGGAATATATTCAGTGCTGAATTAATTAAATTATACACACGTGGCGAGATGAACTGGGCAGAGACCCCTTTGAATTGGATTTATAAATGTAAACACTTATATATACTCTACTGGAAGTGTTGTGTTCGTATGGTATGTACAGATGTTTATATATATATATATATTGCCGGATATGTTCGTACTGACGAGTGGAGAACACGGTGACCAGGAAATCATTAATGCTATACGACTAAACCTTTAGTTTTTATTGAAGGAATTTCTCCCAGTTTTCATTCCTTCGATGTCGGCGCGTGTTTATACTTATTAAAGTAGGTTGACTTTAGAATCTCATTAAGGCATGTGACTTTTGCGCATAGAAATGGCCCTTGGTATTATAATGTATTTTATGTATAAAGGAAAAAATTAGATACCTTGTATTAATTATTTTTTTCTTTCGCTGGTTTACACGCTGGCTACACGATAAAATCTTATATCGATTTATCCTTCCATTACATATATATAATATATTAATTAAAATATATATATATATATTATATATATATTATATATAATATATATATATATATATATATTATATAAAAAAATATTGCTTTATCCCTTCTCTTCCTACTATCTATTTTTAGCATCAATTCTTCTGACGGTTTTTTTAAAGAAACACTCATTATCGCTTTGCTTACATGTAGGCAATCATCGAAATTTTTGTTTGTCTTGTTGGCGAGAGAGGCTCCCTTTCTTTCCCGATGAGAAGATTGCATAATGCACCCTTATTCCTTTGGAATGAAACATGCTGTCTTCGAAACATGTGTCGAGAGTAAAGGAATTTTGTTAACATCTTCGTTCGACTCCATTC
>NW_021826029.1:0-13841 GCF_006345805.1 Octopus sinensis | reverse complement strand
TTAGGTGTGCGTACGTGTGATCCTCTGTGTGTGTGTGTGTGTGTGTGTGTGTATTCCTTACTGGAGTTTTGGCGGTTATTTTCATTTGCCATCTACACTGTAGAAATGAGTGAAAGGGGGTTTTGTTCGTGTTCTCTTCGTTATTTCTTTGCGCAAACACTCATCGCTAAAGTTATAAATTCTTGCAGACTTTTCGTATGTTGAGATTGGTTGAGAGGATGAATGGATAGATCGATCGTTCGATCGATAAATATAGAATTAATATATCTCTGCAAGTCATAAATGACATGATTGTCTTCAGATTCAGAAGTTTTTAGCAGACGTAAAATAAATTGACCATAAAAGTGTGCCTTACACGTCATAGTTCCACCTTTGGTCAAGTTATTAGTAATCTACAAGACTACCGGAAGGAGAAGAGCGAGAGAGAAAAATAACACAAGGAAACAGGAGAGGTAAGAGAAGAATATGAGCGAAGGGAATGGGAGTATGAAAAGGTAGTCGAGAAGGTATAAGAGAGGGAGGGGAGGAGTAAGAAAAGGAAAAGGTAAGGTTATTTAAATATTTGTTGTAGAGAGATACAAAGCGAAAAAGAAGGAATGAAATATGATGTATAGAGTGAGGGAAAATCGGTTGTATTAAAAAGCGAGGTTTATAAGTCGGTATAAAATTGCAGATCGAATGTAATATGTATGCTGATTACAAAACGGTTGAGTGCAAGGGTCGGAAGGTGATCCCTGCTTAGGAAATTTATAGAATTTATGAGAGAATATTTCTTGATATCACGATCGACAAAATAAAGACAAATTTGGCAATATCGTAATGTAATTATCCAAGGAATGTTAATTAATTACATCCCTTTGTGATGAGAAACAATTATTGTGCTAATGACGAAACTATACCAGGAAAGATAGAAGAGACAAGCTCCAGATTTTAAATTAATTAAAAATAGAATTCAGTGAGTCTGACTTTCAGCATAGAGGTGACAATACTGTGCGTGTTTCAGTCGTATAAGACCTAATTAGCTAAATGTAGTCAAATCACTTGGATGGCTAAAGAAGCATATGAGATTTGTGTGGGTAGATACAGGATGTAGATACGAGGAGAGTATGAAAAGTTTTGAGCCTAACTTAGAAACAGGGCTGTTAGATAGCTGAAACAATTTTTTCTGGTAAGTACAGTCTTTTCGGAGTATTCTTGCTCATTTTCATGATTCTGATATTTTAATTTTCTTTTTTTTTTGCAGATTTTTGAATAAACAAGTGTCGAGGTTACAAAGAAAATTGAAAAAACTGAGTATCGTGCTGTCATAAAGTACCTTCATTTGAAAGCATAACACCATCAGAAATCCATGAAGATATGGTGAGACAATGCTCATTCATATGCAACAATCAAAAGCTGGGTAAATGAATTTAAGCGTGGCAGAAAGAGTGTGTAAGAGGATCCCAGACCAGGGAGACCTCCAACGCAACTACCAAGGATGACCTCGACCTTGCTCTTGGCATGATAATGCAAGATCGCCGAATATCATGATGTCAGATAGCCGAGAGACTGGGTATCTCAATTGAAAGAGCAGATAACATTGTGACAAAGAACTTGGGTTCTCAAAGGCTTCCACAAGGTGGGTCCCTCACCTTTTGACTCCTGAACAGAAACGCACCAGGTGCACATTGTCCACGAGCTATCTAGAATTGTTTGAAGCCGATAAAGAGAATTTTCTTGCTCGTTTCATTACTATGTTTGAAAGTTGGGTTCATCGTTACCAACCTGAAACCAAAGAACAATCAAAGCAGTGGAAGCACACATCTTCTCCTACCCCAAAGAAGGCCAGGGTCATTCCTTCAGCTGGCAAGGCCATGGTGTCTCTTTTTCGGGGGATTTTCAAGGTGTCTTGCTGATCGATTACCTTGAAAAGGGTCACACCGCGACAGGGCTATACTATTCTCAGCTACTGAAACGTCTCCGAGAAGCAATCAAAGTAAAAAGGCTGGAAATGCTCACCAGAGGAGTACTTTTTCATCACGACAATGCTCCAGCCCACACCTCAGTAGCTGTTATGGCAACAATTCGTGATTGTGGACACGAACTTGTTCCCCATCTGCCTTATTCGCCAGACTTAGCCCCCTCTGACTTTCATCTATTCCCAAAAATGAAAACAGTTATGGCTGGTCGCCATTTTGCCAGTGACAATGACATCATAAACACTATAGGAAGTTTCTTGGAGTCTCAAACAAAAGAGTTCCTCTACGCCGGGATAATGGCGCTTCAACACCGCTGGAGAAAGTGTTCAGCCATCGAAGGGGACTATGTTGAAAAATAAATCATCAGAAGTCTTGTACCACGCGTTTTTGTTTTGTTTTTTTGTTTTTTTGAAGCTCAGTTAAGGGAACATCTGGGACAAAATACCCAATAAAGGTTGATGCATAAAATATTAATGAGTGTTAAAATACTAAATGTAGTAAGACAAGAATAATTATTTCAGACAGCATCATGTCGCTGTTATCACCACTCCGATAAATATCTAGCTTATTCCCCAGGGTATTTTCTTTTACAAAGTCATTAACATCTTAATTAATTAATAAGTATGCACGCGTGTGTGTGCGCGTGTGCGTGTGTGTTCTAAGAAGTTTGCTTCCCAACCACATGGTTCCAGGTTCAACCCCGCTCTGTGACACCCTATCCACTGTAACCTCAGACCAACTGAAATCTTGCGAGTGGATTTGGTAGATGGAAACTGAAAGAAGCCTGTCGTGTATGTGTGTGTGCATGAGTGAGCGTGCCTGACTGTGTATATGTGTGCGCGCGAGTGTGTTTAGCTGTGTGTATGCATTTGTGCCTGTATTAGTGCCCCACCACTGCTTGATATCGGGTGTTGGTGTGCACACGTCCCCGATATATGAAGTACCAGGTTTTAACAAATAAGTACAGAGGCCCATTCGTTCGGCTAAAATTCTTCAAGATGATACCGGAGGCATGGATAGATTAAGGATAAAAGATATATGGTGGGCTTCTTTCAGTTTCTGTCAACCAAATTCACTCACAACGATTTGGTCAGCCTGAGGTTATAGTACAAAACATTTGCCCAGGGTGCCACGCATTGAGACTGAACCATGTACCATGTGGTTCGGAAGCAAACGTCTTACCACACAGCCACGGAAGTGTGTGTATGTGTGTGTGTTTGTGTCTGTGTGTGTGTGTACGCGTGTGTGTGTGTGTTTGTGAACGTAGTATGTGACCTCGCCTGTATCACTAGCGACTTTTTTTCTCTCTGTCTTCCCTTCTCGGGATCTTTCCTTATCCTATGTTTCCGACGAAGAGCTCCGCTCGAAACGTCAAACCTCCTTCTTCCCTTCTTTCCTGAGCGTCCAATAATACTTTATTTGTTCCACGTCCTTGCGTTGTTGTCTTTTTGTTTTCTTGTTTGGATTAACTTTATATGTGTATATATATGTATGTGTATAAAAAATAAGTCTCTGAATAACAGTTTACTGTTATTTGTATTAAGATTAACTAGAAAGGGGCGACGGCAATTATAACATTACATACTCCAGTTAAAACATTCTCCTATTCTACGATTCACACATTCTTATGGAATATTCCTTCCATTCTTCGTTACATAATTTTCTTATTCTCATACATTGCCTTACGGAAAATCATTTCTGAGAGCATTCGCTGCTCGCGAAATTAAGTGTTACATTGTATTATCGAGACTCATTCAAATTATAGCAAATTAGTTGCATTAAACGACTAAATTAGGTATCGATTTTAGTTTTAATGTATGGCCTTTGATATATTCTAAATTGCAGAGGCTTAACTGAATTATAAAGCTGTTATTGTTCGTAGTAATCATGAAAGTAACCATCTTGTATCTTGTTCATCAGTACTCATCATCAGCTCTGTGTGGCGTGTGTGTGTGTGTATTTGTGTGTGTAATTATATATATATATATATTTACGTACGAATATATACGTATATATATAAATATATTCATATACATATGTATATATATGTATGTATGTATGTATGTATGTATATGTATGTGTGATCGTGTACGCGTGTGTATTTGAAGGTATCCACATAGTTCTGTTTATATTTATCTTGGAATATTTGTGAGGTTTATATGTGTTCACATTTGTGTAGGTAAACATCCGTTTATGTATACATGTATGTGTGTATTGTATTCACACCACACAACACACACACATAATATATATATATATATATACTTATACATATATAATATATATAATATATATATATATATATATAACATATACATACATATATATATATATATATATATATATAATAATATATATATCTATATATATGTATGCATATATATATATATTATATAATATATATATATACACGCATGTTTGTGTTTACATGCGTTTACACCTGTTTGGACATATGTGGTTGCGCGTGCGTAGTAGTCTGAGTTGTACGTCGCAAAATGTGTGAATGTTTGGTTTTCTTTGTTATTTCAATAACTTTGTTACGATTTCGTTCACATAGAAATCTAATGAAAAGAAATTATATGCGGCAGCCATCTTAACCGGCTTCATAACAATGTGAGCTTTCTGAAAAGAATTTGCTTTATTAATTATGGAAAGCCGTAAAGAATAATGAAACATTTGTACAAGCAGGTTTCCACACCAGAACCATTTCACGTCACTAGCAACCAGCATCTGGTGAGCATTATTATTGGTGTATTGATAAATTAGTGAATTCTTTAATTCATGATGTCGAAAGAGTATTATTGACGCTTGCCTCGTCTAGCTATGTATCTAGTGTATTGTTGTCAGTTCATCTCTAAATCATACCCCTATGTCATTTCAAACGGCTCCAACTGTTTAAAATTGTCGTTGCGCCTACACATTTACCTATACTCTCTTGGTCTCTTACTTGCTTCAGTCATTTGACTGCGGTCATGCCGGAGCACCGCCTTTAGTCGAGCAAATCGACCCCAGGACTTATTCTATGTAAGCCTAGTACTTATTTTATCGGTCTCTTTTGCCGAACCGCTAGGTTACAGGGACGTAAACACACCAGCATCGGTGTCAAGAGATGTTGGGGGACAAACGCAGACATACAAATATATACACACACACATACATATACATAATATATAATTATATATATATATTATATATATATATATATATATAATATATATTATATATATATATATATATATGATTGATTGATTGATTCTAGTTTCAGCTCATGAGCTGTGGCATATATATATATATATATATACATACATACGACGGGCTTCTTTCTACTCACAAGGCTTTAGTAGGCCCGAGGCTTATAGTAGAAGACACTTGCCAAAGGTGCCACGCAGTGGGACTGAACCCGGAACCATGCGGTTCGAAAGCAAGCTACTTACCACACAGCCACTCCTACGTCTATGCTCGCCTTTATTCAGTTTAGGGGTGTGAGTAGTTTTGCAGTTACGTCCTTAATCACAATACCTTTAGGTGAACTGTCAGAACCACATTACTTCAGTCAGCCTCGAGTGACCCTTCTTTTACCACTAACTATAAGGTTATAGTGAGTGCGTCTGGCCTAATAGTTAGGGTACCGCACTCATAATGTTGACTTCGGTTTTCGGATCGGATGGCTCATTGAGTCTTTGAGCAAAACACTTGTTCTCGCGTTACTCTTGTCCATCCAGCTGTAAATGAGCTCTAATTCTAACAATAGCTGGGAAGTCTACCCTGCGAGAGACCAGCGTCCTGTTCAGTTGGGAGTGGTATTGTAATCTCAGTCACCCGTGGAATTCGGGTTAAGGTTCTGCTTTCTAAGTCCTAAGGATCATGACAGACCCAAAGTATAGTTATATATGTAAACATTGTTTTTCAATGAACAAAAAAAGACATTGCCGCACTTTGATCGTTTTGGCAGCAAAGTCCGATCTTAACAGATACTTCAACTGCAATACCATCATAACATTATAATAATCTCTATCTGTGTCTGTTACTAAATATATATACGCACCGTTAAATGGTAGATTTGTAGCGCTGAAGACACAATATTGATCGGAGTGAGGCGAACGTCAACCCTGCAGTGACTCACGAGAAGGACAGACGCGTTTCACATTTGTTGAGACTTGTCGATACTGAGTACCTTATTGACATCTGCTTAAGCAAAATTCTCACTTCGATAATAAAGGAACAGTGAATCGACCATTGACTGGTATTTCAGAAGTTTGCAGATTTATAGAAAGAGTTTGGCGAACGGAATTGAAACAGTATTAAATTAATATGTCAGACAATTCCACAGAATTATACCTTCTAACGGTGTGTTTACAGTTAGTACGAGGCACAGGTGGCGATTTTAACTAAATCTTGTGTCAGTTGCATTTACCGAATCTAACAATTTGATAATAATTTAGGTTGTAGACCGTCAACATGAGCATCAACTTCAGAAACAGTCACTGGGGCCGAGGTTGGCGATAAAAGAGAGACTAATATTTTTGCTTGCAACGATTGCAAGTTTCACGTGTGAAGCCTGTAAAGTATGAAGATTGTTCAAGAAAAAATTGTCAAATTCTTAGTTGTAGTATATGTATGCCAGGTGTTATTTTAAAAATAAGGTGGTTATTATATTTATATGAAATGATTATAAAATTATGAATTTAACTATCAACAAGCCTTGTTTTTAAAATTAAATTTACTTCATGATAACTGGATTTACAGCTGACATGGTGTGTAATATATATCGTATAACATGTGCTGCTAACATATAATATTCTTAAAAGCATTTATTCACTGCATGAATATTAACTATTTTCAATTATAGAAGAATCTCTAAATTTGAAATTATATACTTAACTAATATTTAAAAATAAGAATAAGCTTTTATCTGATTAATTATGGCAGTAGCTGTGTATATAAAATATTATGTATATCTGGATAGTTACATGTAGTAGTAAATATAACAGATGCTCCCAACGGCTGTAGAATGTGGAAAAGTAAAATTTTTGACACGAATCATAGTTAAATCGGTTTTAATTAGCAAGCATTAAGGATGCTGTTATTTGTTCTAAGTAGTATATATTAAGCGGTAATGCGAGCAGCTGTTGACTTGAAAGGAATGTGTCGCTTGCAAAAAGAATTATAACCAGAGCTATGTAAAGCAACCTTTATTTCTATTCTGCAACAAACTGCAAGCTTTAAAATCTGTCAAGTAAATGCGTATTTAATTTGTTTGATAAACTCTTTGTCGGTTATATTCGACTGCAGTTACATACCATTCGAAAACTAAACCCCAACCGCCATCTTTCCGGCAAACGGAGCCTGTAATTTGAAGCTTTTATAAATTATATTACATTCGCTTATTCTACTAACGTTCAAAATTACATTAATAATTGCAATAGAACAGTTATTTTTATCTTCAGTCGCATGATATCGAGTAAGTCGTTATATTTATTTCAATAATGTATAAATGGCACTAACTACAAAGTCTGCGAATAACTCGAGTGTCCATTTGTCACGTCAAATTAAGTTGTCTTTAAATACCAACGCAATATCATTCAGAAACGTATGGATTTTATCGCTATCTTTCTTTCTCATTGGCTGTGGCGTGTGAATTAATTCATTCATTAGAAGAGAAAGTCGTGATTGTCACGAGGAACTCGTTTACGTGTCCAGTCCCACTACTTACTGTTTCAGTTGGACAATATATGGCTCATTTAATCATTCTTCTGTGAATTAATGATTCCAGTAATGGACATATATAAACAACCGAATATTAACGTGTTCTAAAACGAGCATTTTGTCAATTTTCAGTTACTAACTGAAACCGCCGGCTACTATCAATAATACATCTATGTCTTAGTATCAATAAGTAAATATACCCATGTGGAGCAGAACTGGAAATTTCCTACAGAGTGCATATTACTTGGCACATTGTATATACTAATATATGTTTGTACGTTTGTATGAATGGATGTATGTATGCATGTATTATGTATGTATGTATGCATGTATGCATGCATGTATGGACGGACGGATGGAAGGATGGATGGATGATTTTTCTTTGAGTTATATTTAAGTTCTTCTTGAGAGAGTTCAAGCCAGTCGCTAACAATGTGACAAGGCTTTTTGAGCTAATGGGTTTCCCAGTATTTGTAAATATGTAGTAGACGAAGTGTGATGATTGCACTGTCAAAGCGCACACCCAAGTGTGTGTGTGTATCTATTCATCTAAATAGTCCCTGACGGAGAATCTTTGGAATGTCTTACAAGTCTTCACTGTATCGCTAATAGATTGGATTTGGAAAATCTACGCCAGCTTCTTTTGCTCTTTCGTCGAAAAACCTGGTATTTCTAGGGTTTTGTAGATTTATAGGTACACAGCCTAATGCACCTTTGATGGTAGATACAAAATGCGAAAGTATAGTTAGGATACAACAGCTGTAAGTTTCGCATTAATTCGCCATAAACGGTTTCATCTGTCGCAGTATAGTCGACTTTGTAGATTTTTTTAATGCTACCCTGTTCCAGACCGTTTTGGCCACCGCATTATGCCTCATGCAAAGATAATACCTGAAAGAAATTTTCGCACAGTTGGTAACAATGTGACCAATGTCTTTACTCTCAGTCTTAAAAAGCGTACATTTTGTTTTCTATCCACGTGTATGTATGTACGTATCAATGTATTTATAACCTCTACGATAGCGCAGGCAAATGTCTAGAATTTTGCCTCTGTAACCCCTCACAGTAACATTAATTCTCTTCAATTTATTTCTGTCTACGAACATTTTAGGAGTTAATTTCTCCAGCTCTATGCATATTTGGAATATATGGACGGAAGTAGATATTTTTACAAGTACATGTAAGCTATGAATAATATTTCCGTTTCATTAAGCACAAGAGAGATGCCATGACATTTATATACTTCTCATTGGCAGTGTGACGGAAACGAAACGGTTCCAAGCCTAAATCAAATATGGAACCCTTTATGAGGAAATTTTCTAGTTTCTTCCTCTACAGCACAGCTCGTGAAAGGTGTATATTGTGAACTTTAGTTGAAAGAGAATTTTCACTGAAATTATTTTGGAAAAGTAATATGAAATTTTCATTGTAAATACCACCTTTAGCCTCAAACGTCTCTTTTTCGTTTCCTCATTAAACACATACATACATAAATACATACATATACATACATGCACACACATATATATAGAGAGACAGACAGACAGATATACATATATATATACGTATATATATATATATATATATATATAATATATATATATATATATATATATATATATAATATATATATATATATATATATATATATATATATATATATATATATTTATACATACACACATACATGTGTGTGTGTATGTATGATTATATATGTATACACACACATTCATCCGTTCAACTCTATCACCAGACGTAGCAGCATTACCGCACGTATTGGTTTTATTTGAGTTATATTTCAGAAAATATTTTCGAAATATAATGTCAAAATGATATTTTAACATGAAAAACTCTCAGCCTGTCACTCATAGCTTTTCGAAACTACGTATTTAGCTTAAATGTTTAAAAAATATTAAACGAAAACTTGACAAAAGAGAAAATGGCAAATAAAATTTGAAATCTTTTATTGGATAAATTAATAGATATAAATACAGAGGAGTAGAAAAGGATGGAGCATCTTACAGATATATGACAAAATACAATGATACTAATCCATATGCAGACGAACAAAGGAATGAGTATAGATAGATAGATAGATAGATAGATAGATAGATAGATAGATAGATAGATAGATAGATAGATAGATAGATAGATAGATAGATAGATAGAATAGACAGAGATATAGATATATATATATCTATTATATAAAATCCGTTCTGTTTGTCTGTGTGTGTGTCTTCTAGGATCTCGGGTATCCTCCATCCAATTGCGCTCAAATTTGATATGTAGATACCGACGGTATCAGGACGTGTATAAGTCTTGAAAAGAATTACAAAAATCGATTCCAGGTGAGAATGTGATCGATAAAGCCGTGGGAACATGCATTTGTACGCGCAAGTACTTCAGCTGTTGCGATCGATACTACGCGTACGCGAGAAAAATGCACGTGCAGTTTCTGCAAAAAATGCCGACTGGCTTAAAATAATGCCACAAAATGGGACGGTCGGACAAGTTGTTTCGAGAAAATTTGGTTTAAATGTTTGACAACTCAGCACCGTCCATTGGACGGGAGACGTCGTTAACGTATTGCTTGGAAAAGTCTAATACTTTAAGAAGTAAAGGTTTGGTTATTGACGAGTAAAAATCGACAATATCGAACTGTGTAAATTTGCAGTTACATTTACGGTTAGTTACATTGAGCTAATCTATAACTGACTTACTATTTCCCCAATTCCGTAAAGTTAATTTTCTATTTAACTTGTTTAAATAGAATCTAAAATATTTTTACTAATAATACATATTTCTGTTTTAGCTGGTTTATTAGTCTACATTTGGGGTATCTACTGAAATTAGCTTTATGGTCCTTAAGAGTAATACAGGGTAAGCGTGGGGGAAGGTATTCTATCCTATCACTAACGTTAAGGTTGTTAGCCATCCTTCTTGCTTCGATTTTCACCTCTTCGTCTTATCTTTTTTGTAAGTGTCAGTAATGCAATTCGAAAGAAGTCGTTTGCAAAGGTCTTTTTCAACCGCGTATAAGTTTCTCTGTTCTATCGGAGTTTACGAAAATCTTATTCGAGTTCTTTATATTTCTAATTTTTTGTTTCATATCTCTCTAGAATGAATCACTGAATTTACGGAACTTTACTTTTTTAATAAGCTCGAAAAGGTCTTTTTCGAAAGCTTGAGAGTGTAGCTCAATGCAGCCATTTCGTTATCATTAACTTTATACATTTTATACACTTCATGTCATCCGCTCTATGTTTTTGTCCCCACTGTGGTGTTGTGTTTGTCCTTGTATTGTCTCCTCTGCGTTAGAGTCTAAGTGCTTGTTATAAAGAAAGAATAAAGGATATTCTTACGCTTCTCGTAAGATATGAACCGTCCAAAACAAAATCTGATAGAAATTGTGCTCCAGAATAGCTGCGGCCCAATGATTGAAACGAGTGAAAATACGAGGTTACCCCGTATCCCCCTTTAACAAGCTGGAACTTTCAGAAATGTATTTTCATGTACATTTGTGCGTGAAAGTATATTTGAAAGTGTATATGAAATTATGTATGCGGTTTGCGTAGATATATCGAAGCGTATAGACAATTAAAGAACAGAACAATATGTAGACGTTACAGTATTTATTTATTTATTTTGTTATTTACTTATTTACAGAAAGGTCTGAGTTGCAACTTGTCACCATTCCAAGTTCCTCGTTAGATGTCCCTTCGAGCGACTAATAAGAAAAAATCAAATATTAACGGCTCTGTATTACACGAGCTTTCGTGTGGTTTTCTGACTGGAAAACATTTTGGTCAGTTTTATGTGAGGAAGAACTTGGCATTGTTTTATTGTTGCGTGCTTTATTGAAGACTCTTTTAGCTTTTGATTTTTTTTTTTTATTTTGGTTTGGTTTTCTTTTCTAATTCTATTAAAAGACTTTTCATTTGAGATTTATTTCTTGATATTCCTTGTTGTACTTCCGCCCATATCGACCACTAAGTAAAGTGGCTGAGATATTTAAAAATAAAGACATCATCGTCGTCATCACCACCATCATCATCATCATCATCATTATCGTCATCGCCATCGTCGTCATCATCGCGAACACTGCCACTAATTTCATCATCATCACTACCACTACAACTTCCACCATTATTATGTCTGCCAAATCACATCATCATCACCATCTTCGTCATAATCAGCAGCATCTACATCATCATCATCATCATCATCACCATCTTCATCGTCTTTTTCTTCTTTATTACCATCATCATTATTATCTTCATCAACATCATCATCATTATCATCATTATCATCATCATCATCATTATCATCAACATCACCATTATCATCATTATCATCACCTTCATCATCACCGATAGCAATAGCAGCAACATCATCACCACCACCACCACCACCACCACCACCAACAGTACGACTATCACCATCATCACCACTACTAAAGCCATCACCGCCACCACCACCACCGCCGCCACCACAACCATTATTATCACCATCAGCATTCATCAATATGAAAATATAGTTATGTTGGCCACCCTTAACACACTCACCAAGTCTCCCAACCTGAGTCCAAAAGTTATCACCGTCAGATCATTGACCTAAACTTCGTAATGACCCTCCCCCCCCCACCGTTCATCTCTCCCATGGACCGATTTCCAGACACCAATTTGTCTAACGGGCCACTCTGGCTGTCTAATAAATCATGGTAGATATTTTACTTGACAGAAATACAAGACAATGCAGAAAATAGCCTTCGTGGTGTATCACAGTCTTCTGTAGTTTTATTACTGATCTACGTGAAGTGAAATATCGTAAAACATCCATAATACCTGATGATATAATAATAATATAATAATAATAATAATAATAATAATAATAATAATAATAAGAGGAAGAAGAAGAAGAAGAAGAAGAAGAAGAAGAAGAAGAAGAAGAATGATGATGATGATGATGATGATGATGATGATGATGATGATGATGATGATGATAATGATAAGAAGAAGAAGAAGAAAAGAAGAAGAAGAATGATGATGATGATGATGATGATGATGATGATGGTGATGATGATGATGATGATGATGATAATGATAATAATAATAATAATAATAATAATAATAATAATAATAATAATAATAGTACTAGTAATAATAAATAATAATATAATAATAATAATAATAATAATAATATAATAATAATAATAATATGATGATAATAATGCGGTACCGTGCAGTGGCTCCCGTGGTTTCTGATCTTAACTGATTGGAAGTGTTATCATGTGCATTGTTTTGTCTTGGTATAAAAGATGGGCTACAGCAAATATTCTGCTCAATACCACAGATTTGCTTGTCAGTTGTTTGACCTTAACCAGTTAAGCATGTCCCTTAGTGGCTGACGATATGTGCATCTCTGATCATGAGCAGAAGTAGTGGGGGAGCATCATAGCCATGTGTTGAGAGGGATTCTTTGGGGTTTGAATAATTCGCCTCTGGAAACATGGGTGTTTCGTTCAACATCCTTAAACAACCCTTATTCAAGGACCTTTTGAGCGGGATGAGTTACTCGACCAGAAGAAAATTCTAACTGGGCCCCACCTGCAATGTCATGTGCTGTTTATCTTGATATGAGATCACCATATCGCGCACATATGGTTGTGATGCATGTGCCTAGTGTACCCTTATCAGACGGGTAGTCATAATGGGTATACTGGGCTTTGTATATTTTACCCCAGTGTCACTTTGATGGCATGCACTGCTCTCTCACTCAATAATAATAATAAAATAATAATAATAATAATAATAATAATAATATAATAATAATAATAATAATAATAAATTATTTTATTGGCCACAAAGGCTCACATACAACAACATTAAATGACATAAAACAGTCGCAAAAGACAACACACGACGAGGTAACGGGTTTTCAGCATGTAAACAAAATATAACCATAAAAAATTAAACAAATTAAAACTTCCAGTAGGTGAGGCGCTTTAAGGCCTTCGTGGGGAAACCCACAAAATCCACGGGTGCCTGATCACCAGGGCAAGAGCCCGTCTCCTTTAATTTTTTACAGATGTATATTCTGAACTGGTCCTTTCACACTGGCCATTCTTCCAACTTTCATCCACCTTTCAACCAGCTTGCTAGAAGGTAACACTTCCCT
>NW_021826028.1:0-12500 GCF_006345805.1 Octopus sinensis | reverse complement strand
TTATGTTGCTTGCCTTGTTTTCCATTTGGTTCTCTCGTTGCTGACAAAAAGAGTCCTTATTCCATGTCCTCATACTTCGTATTTTTTGTTGTTTATATTTTGTGACGTCCTGTGCCCACATATGCATATGTATATACATATACATGTAAGTATATATGTATATGTATGTATATATGCATATATATATACATTATTTATATTATATTATATATATATATGTGTGTATATAATATATATCTATATATAAATCTATATATATATCATCATCATCATCATCATCGTTTAGCGTCCGTTTTCCATGCTAGCATGGGTTGGACGGTTCTACTGGGGTCTGTGAAGCCAGAAGGCTTCATCAGGCCCAGTCAAATCTGGCAGTGTTTCTACGGCTGGATGCCCTTCCTAACGCCAATATATGTATGCATATATATATATATATGCATACATATATATATATATATATATACATACATATATATATACATACATATATATATGCATACATATATATATATATATATACATATATATATATATATATATAGATAGATAAATAGATATACATATATAATATAATATAAATTATGTATATATATATATGCATATATACATATATATATATATATACATATACCGTTATCATCATCATCATCATTATTTTGGTGTCTGCTTTCCATGTGTGTGTGTTTGTGTTTATGTAAACATTTATGTCCCTCGTTATGTATGGTTCTGTATGCAGACAGCTCCCGGCATCTAACGAGCAGCCTGCACATTAAGTTTTACAAACAGAAATCTGATAGTTTACTCTCAGACTCTGAGGAATAATATTTTTATTCTTGTATCTTCCATTCATTTTTCCCCATTTTGGAGTGTACAATGAGAAACCAGCACCACCACCACTACCACCACAACCACCACCACCACCACCACAAACTCCACCACCACCACCACGCCACCACCACCACCACCACCACCACCAACCCACCACAACCACCACCACCACCACCACACAACACCAAACACCACCACCACCAACCACCCGCCACCACCACAACCACACAACCACCACCAACACCACCACACCACCACAACCAACCACAACCACCACCACAACCGCCACACCAACACCACCACCACCACCACCACCACAACCACCACAACAACACACCACCACCACCACCACCACAAACACCACAACCACCACCACCACCACAACACCACAACCACCCAACCACACCACCACCACCACCACACCTCCACCACCCCCAACCACACCCACCACCACCACACCACAACCCCCAACACAGCACCCACACCACACCACACCACCACAAACCACCACCACCACCACCACAACAACCACAACCACCACCACCACCACAACAACCACCACACCACCACAACCACCACCACCACCACCACCGCAACCACCACCACCACCACCACCAAAACCACCACAACCACAACACCACCACCACAACTCCACACCACCACCACCACACCACCACCCACAACCTCCACCACCAACTCCACCAAACCTCCACCACCACCACCACCACCACAACCACCACCACCACCACCACAAACACCACCACCACACCACCCCCACCACGCCACCACCACCACACCCACCACCACCACAACACCTCCACCACCACCACCACCACCACAACCACCCAACACACTCAACCGCCCACCACCACACCACCACCACAACACCACAAACCACACCACCCAACCTCCACCACCAACCACCACCACCCACCACCTCACCACCACCACCACAACTCCACCACCACAACGCCACCACCACCACCACCACCACCACCAACACCACCACCTCCACAACACACCACCTCACCACCACAACCGCCACCACCACCACAACCTCCACCAACCACCCCCACCACCACCACCACCACCACCACCACCACCACCACCACCACCACAAACCCACACACCCACCCCCACCACAACCACACCACTACCACCACACTCACCACCACACAACCACAACCACCACAACCCCACCACCACCCCCACACCACACACCACCACCACCACCACCACCACCACACCACCTCCACCACCACAACTCCACCACCCCCACCACCACCACCCACACACAACCTCCACCACACCAACACCACCAACCACCCCACCACCACAACCGCCACCACCACCACCAACCCCCACCACCAACAACATCCACCACCACCACCAACACACACCAAAACTACACCCCCACCACACACCACAACCACCACCACCACAACTCCACCACCACCAGCACCACCACAACCACCACCACCACCACCACCCCCACCACCACCACAACCTCCACCACCACCACCACCACCACCACAACCTCCACCACCACCACCACCACCACACCACAACCTCCACCACCACCGCCACCCCCACAACCACAACCTCCACCACCACCAGCACCACCAACCACCACCAACCACCACAACCTCCACACCACCACCACCACCACCACCACCACCACAACCTCCACCCCCACCACACCACCTCCACCACCACAACCTCCACCACCACCACCACCACACCACAACAACCTTCCACCACCACCACCACCACCTCCACCACACCAACACCACCACAACCACAACTCCACCAACACCACCACCACCACCTCCACCACCACAACCTCCACCACCACCACCCCACCACCACCACCCCACACCTCCACCACCACCACCACCACCACAAACACACCACCACAAACCACCACCACCACCACCACCACCACAAGCACCACCACAACCACCACAACCACCACCTCCACCACCACCCACCACCACCACCTCCACCACCACAACCTCCACCACCACCACCACCACCTCCACACCACCACCACCACCACCACCACCCCCCCCCCCCCCCTCCACACCACCACCCCCACCACCACCTCCACCACCACAACCTCCACCACCACAACTCCACCACCACACCACCACCACCACACCACCACCACCACCACCACCACCACCTCCACCACACCACCACAACTCCACCACCACAACTCCACCACACAACCTCCACCACACCCCACCTCCACCACCCACCTCCACCACCAAACATACACCACCACCTCCACCACCACCACCACCACCACAACCACCACCACCACAACCACCCACCACCACCACCACCACCTCCACCACCACAACCTCCCCCCACCACCACAACCTCCACCACACCACCACCACCACAACCACTACCACCACAACCACCACCACCCCACCACCACCACCACCACCTCCACCACCACCACCACACAACCTCCACCACAACCTCCACCACCACAACCTCCACACCACAACCACCACCACCACCACCACAACCACCCCCCCTCAACCCCCTCCCCACCCACCACACCACCAGCACCACCACCACCACCCCCACACAACCTCCACCACCACACCTCCACCACCACCACCACCACCACCACCACAACCTCCACCGCCACAAACTCACCTCACCCTCCACCACCACCACCACCACACCACCACAACCTCCACCACGACAACTCCACCACCACACCACCACCACCACCACCACCACCACCACACCACCTCCACCACCACCCCACCACTCCACACCACAACCTCCACCACCACACAACCTCCACCACCACCACCACTCCACCACCACAACCTCCACCACCACCTCCCCCCACCACCACCCCCACCACCCAAACACCACCACCACACAACCACCACCACCACCACCACCACACTCCCACCACCACAACCTCCACCACCACAACCTCCACCACCACCACCACCACCACAACCACCACCACCACAACCACCACCACCACCACCACCACCACCACCACCTCCACCACCACCACCACCACAATCTCCACCACCACAACCTCCACCACCACAACCTCCACCACCACCAGCACCACCACAACCACCACCACCTCAACCTCCACCACCACCAGCACCACCACCACCACCACCACCACAACCTCCACCACCACAACCTCCACCACCCACCACCACCACCACCACCACCACAACCTCCATTGCCACAAACTCCACCTCAACCTCCACCACCACCACCACCACCACCACCACCACAACCTCCACCACCACAACCTCCACCACCACCAGCACCACCACAACCACCACCACCACCACACCACCTCCACCACCACAACCTCCACCACCACAACCTCCACCACCACCACCACCACCACCACCTCCACCACCACAACCTCCACCACCACCACCACCACAAACTCCACCACCACAACCTCCACCACCACCACCACCACCACCACCTCCACCACCACAACATCCACCACCACCACCACCACCACCACCACCACAACCTCCACCACCACCACAACCTCCACCACCACAACCTCCACCACCACCACAACCTCCACCACCACCACCACCACCACCACAACCTCACCACCACCACCACCACCACCACCACCACCACCACCACCAGGTTAGTTTACCATTAAACAATAGATGAAACGGTGCATCGTATAAGAAATTACAGGGTAAATGTTTTTTTAATTTTCTCCTGGTTTACGGAATTGATGTTACTTTGCGGTTGAAGCTTTGGCTGTTATTTCTAGTGGGTGAATGGCCTATTATTGCCGTTCCTTGATTGTGATATATATATATATATATATTTATTTTTATCTATCTATTTATCTGTATGTATAAATATGTGTGTGAGTGTGTGTGTGTGTATGTATGTATATATATGTGTATATATATACTTATTGTGACTGCGTGTGTACTGTTGGCGATTTTTTTTCCTCTGTCTTCCCTTCCTTGGATCTTTCCTTCTCCTATGTTTCCGACGAAGAGCTCCGCTCGAAACGTTAAACCCTCCTTCTTTCCTTCTTTCCTGAGCATCCAATAATACTTCCCCGTCCTCGCGTTGTTGTGTTTTTTTTGTGCTTCCTTGTTTGGATTAACTATAAAAATATATATAACATATATATATATATATATATATATACATATACATATACATACATACACATATTTATATATATATATAGATAGATAGATATACACATGAGTGTGTGTGTGTGTGTGTGTGTGTATGTGTGTGCATGTGTGCGTGTGTTTGTACGTCCATCTATTATCCAAACAAAAAACATTATTTACTGCCCAAACAAACATGGACGTCATATCATACCAAACTGTTCCCATGATGCCAGAGTCTCTGAGGAGAGATTCAAGACTCTATTGATGTTGCCATTACTCTGGTTGTTGTGGTAGGGATTGTAGTGGTTTTGGTGGTATTGGTGGTGGTTGTGGTGGTGGTGGAAGTGGTTGTTGTTATTGTTCGTAATAAAGATTACCATTTCCTGATCTTTATACATTGTGCATGTGGTGTGTGCATGTGTGTGCGTGTATATGTATATACACACACATATATATATATATGTGTATATATATGTATATATACATACATATATGTGTATGTATTATGTACATATTTATGTATGTATGTATGTTCGTATACTCTCTTTTACTCTTTTACTTGTTTCAGTCATTTGACTGCGGCCATGCATCGGTTTCAGTCAAGCAAATCGACCCCGGGACTTATTCTTTGTAAGCCCAGTACTTTTTCTATCGGTCTCTTTTGCCGAACTGCTAAGTGACAGTGACATAAACACACCAGCATCGGTTGTCAAGCAATGCTAAGGGGACAAACACAGACACACAAACATACACACGCATATATATATATACATATATACGACGGGCTTCTTTCAGTTTCCGTCTACCAAATCCACTCACAAGGCTTTGTTTGGCCTGAGGCTATAGTAGAAGACACTTGCCCAAGATTCCACGCAGTGGGACTGAACCCGGAACTATGTGGTTGGTAAGCAAGCTACTTACCACACAGCCACTCCTGCACCATTATTCAGTTTTATTTCAAGGTTTTTTGCCAGAAGAGGAAGAGCCAGTTTCTAACTTGATCCAAGACCCCTTCATTCGAATTTCAGCCACATCTACAGGGTATTTTTGTATGTATGAATGTATTAGGTTGGTGCATAATTTTTGTGGCTTTCTTTTCCATAAATTTTATTCAATAAAAAAATTAAACAAAACATCAAGCAGAAATTGAAGTGGATGGTGAATATGCTCCAGAATAATCACTTAAAGACGTTTTTGTTAAATATTGTTATTGTTTTTGTTGAATAAAATTTATTGAAAAAAGGCGCAATAATTCTGCACCAACTTAATATATATGCAGTATTTAAAGTGAGTGCACATGCAGATTTGTATGCTTTGTTCTGTATTGTCATGCATATATTTGCATATAAAGATATGCTAAACTTCTGGAAAGTTTTACAGATTTTTACAGTTCCAGTGATTGACTGGATCTGTAGTCTTCAAATCAGCTTTCTTGTTTCTGGTTTTGAGAAGCCTAATTTCTCAAGATTGGTATTTAGGCAGTGTGTTACATATCCCAGGGTCCCAGTAATTATGAGTAGAGACCTGAACTTGTAACCTGGACGGAATAGCTGTAGATTCCTCAATAGTTCAGCAAATGTATTCTCTTTTTCGCTGATCTTTGGCCCTTGTGTTCACATCTGCTGGGCAGCTGAATTCCACCACTGTACACAGTTTCTCTTCTCTATCCCAAATCAATATGTCAGGTCTAATATGTGTACATGTGTATTTGTATGAGTGGATGACTACATACAGTCAACTCACTACATCAATACTCATAGGAATATATGTGTGTAGCTAGATAGATGTACACACACACACACACCTGAACACACACACACATGGACATACACACACACATTCAGACACATGCACATACACACATATACACACATACACACACACATGCACATACACATACAACTGCACACACACATACATACACACACACACATACACACACATACACACACACACACACATACTCACACATGCACACACATGCACATACACATACATACACACATGCATATACACACACATGCACATACACACTCACACACACACACATGCACATACACACACATGCACACACACGCATACACACACATCCATGCGCACACACAGACGTGTATTTGACTATGTATGTGTATGAGCATTTGCAATTATTGTTTAAGTTTATATACACACATATATATACACATATCTTTATCAGTCTGTCTATCTATATATGTGTATATACATATGCATACATACATTATAAGTATCAATATATATATATATATATATATATATGTATGTATATATGTATATATGTATGTATGTGCGCGGGTTGTGGTTGTATGGTAAGAAACTTGCTTCCCAACCACCTGGTTCTGGGTTCAGTCCCACTGTGTGGCACCTTGGGCAAGTGTCTTCTGTTATAGCGTTGGGCTGACCAAACAGGAAAAAAGTCTGTTTCCATGGCTTTAATCCAGAAATTAGATCCAATTCACAATTAACTCTTTTACTCTTTTACTTGTTTCAGTCATTTGACCGTGGCCATGCTGGAGCGACGATTTTTAAAAATATTCTTTCACTTGCCCGATTACAACCCTGTGTACATATAATTTGGAGTTTTTTTATGGTATTTGAGTGCCTTGGCATTTTCAAGGATGTTGGAGATAGGTCGTTTTTGCTCTTGCTTCCTTAATATAATTATATACATGTATATATATAATTATTAATTGAATGTATAAATTACCTACAAATTTTTATAGCATGCTGACTCCCTGATAAAAATCATTAACATGATTTTATCCTTATATCATATATATTATATATATAGATATAAGACATAGGAGTGGCTGTGTGGTAAGAAACTTACTTCTCAACCACTTGCTTCCAGGTTCAGTTCTACTGCATGCCACCTTGGGCCTTCTACCATAGCCTTGAGCCAACCAATACCTTGTGAGTGGTATAATTATATATATATATATATATTGGAAGGTTTGGAGATGATGTACAGGTATTTTATATTAGAAGAAATGAGGTACTCAGAAATTCGGATGGTTTTATATTTACAGATATTTATTTGTATATTACATGTTTTTATACATCATATATCATATACTAGCGCTTGCATCCATTCTGGTGGAGTTTTCAAATTGAACTATCACATATCTATATATATATATATACATATATATATATATATATATATATGATAAAGAGCCTCTCGCTCAGAGTAAAAGGTAAACTGTATGTGTGTGAACAGCCATGCTACATGGCAGTAAAACATGGGCCGTGACTGCTGAGGACATGTGTAAGCTTGCAAGGAATGAAGCGATTGTGCTCCACTTGATGTCTAATGTCAGTGTACATACATGTCAGAGTGTAAGCACCCTGAGAGAAAAGTTGGATTTAAGAAGCATCAGATATGGTGTGAGACGACTGCACTGGTATGGTCATGTGTTGTGAATGGAGGAGGACAGCTGTGTGAAAAAGTGCCACACCCTAGTGGTTGAGGGAACCTGTGGAAGAGGTAAACCCACAAAAATCTGGGATGAGGTGGTGAAGCATGACCTTCGAATATTGGCCCTTACCGAGGCAATGACTAGTGACCGGGACCTTTGGAGATATGCTGTGCTTAAGAAGACTCGACAAGCTAAGTGAGTCTAACCAGCCCGTTTATGAATACTCCTCATTCATTGGACAATAAACCTTTCTTGTGAAGACCTATTGAGGCAAGTGAAATCAAAATCAAAATCAAAATTGCTGTCGTGGCCGATGACAGTACCGCTTGATTGGCACTTGTGCCAGTGGAATGTTAAAAGCTCATCCAAACATGGGTTGTAACCAGCCCACTTATGAGTACCCATCATTCATTGGACAATGAACTTTGCTCACGAAGACCTATTGAGGCAAGTGAAATCAAATCAAAATCGTTGACATGGCCGATGACAGTACCGCTTGATGGACACTTGTGCCAGTGGAACATTAATAGCACCATCCGAGCATGATCATTGTCAGGGCCCCAGAATGGTTCCCCTGCCATTGGCATGTAAAATGCACCATTCGAGCGTGATCATTGCCAGCGTCGCCTTACCAGTACATGTGCTGGTGGCACATGAAAAACAACATTTGAGTGTGGTCATTGCCAGTGCTGCCGGGCTGCCTCCCATGCATGTAGCACGTAAAAACAACATTTGAGTGTGGTTATTGCCAGTGCTGCCGGGCTGGCTCCCAAGCATGTATAGCACGTAAAAACAATTTTTGAGTGAGGTCGTTGCCAGAACCGTCTGACTGGCTTTCATGCTAGTGGCACATAAAAGCACCCACTACATTCTTAGAGTGGTTGGCATTAAGAGGGGCATCCAGCTGTAGAAACTTTGCCAGATCAGATTGAAGCCTGGTGCAGCCATTTAGCTCACCACTTCTCAGTCAAACTGTCTAACCCATGCCAGCATGGAAAGCGGACATAACATGATGATGATGATGATGATATACACATATATATATGTATGTATATGTAAGTGTATATATATCTGTCCCCACACCATCGCTTGACAACAGATGGTGTGTTCAAGACCCTCCATAACATAACAGTTTGGCAAAGGAGACTGATGGAATATACATGTATGTATGTGTGTGTATGCATATGTGTATGCATGTATGTATTTTTACATGCCCCTCCATACTACATACATGGATATATAACATATATATATACATATACATATATTATATATATATATATATATATATATATATATATATATATATATATATATAAATGCATATATATAATGTATATATTATATATATTATGTGAATATATATATATATGTATATATATATATATATGAGTGGTTGGCGTTAGGAAGGGCATCCAGCTGTAGAAACACTGCCAAATCAGACTGGAGCCTGGTGCAGCCTCCATGGGTTACCAAACCCCGGTCGAACCATCCAACCCATGCTAGCATGGAAAACGGACGTTAAATGATGATGATGATGATATATATATATATATATATATATTTCAATGAACTTGTTAAACTCTTTTATGTTCTTAACATGCTCCTGTCACCAAAGAATGTATATATATGTATTGTAGTACTCTGTGTCAACCAATATTCTGTGCGTGTTACAATACCAATATCCCACTGAACTTTTTAATAATTCCTTCTGGAAACTATCTTTAACATTTTCTTGAGAATGTATATTCATGTTGTAATCTTTTGTGCCCAATATTTTAAGGAACTTGTTAAACTTCCTTATATCCTTAACATGTTCTTGTTGCCAAAGACTTGTATATATGTAATGTAGCATTTTGTAACAACCAATAGTTAACGCAACCAAACATGTTACATTTGACAATCTTTTTCCAAAGAGTGAAACCAGTAAAGTAAATAAACATCTTTTAAAATTGCATTTTCAAACCTTCTTTTGTATGTATATATATATATATATATACATAGTCATCCAATAAGTTTCCATGAATCAGAAAAATTTTGTATATATAAGCTTGAAAATTGTAGCTAAAAGAGTAGGTGTGTTATTGATGCAATATTATAGATTACGTGAAGGTGAGAAGCTGACGGAATCATTAGCATGCTTGGCAAAATGCTTAGCAGCATTTCATCCGTCCTTACATTCTGTGTCCAAATTCTACCAAGGTGGACTTTGCCTGTCATCCTTTTAGAAGCGATAGAATAAGTACCAGTTGAGTAATCGAATTACAGAAAGGATATTATAAGTTGAGTTACCTAACAGCCAATTCATGTTCCCGAATGGTTTCATACAAATACATACACCTATACATACACAAACACATACAAATATGCACATGTAAACATAGATTTCTTCTTCCTTTCTTGCTTCCTTAAATTCCAGAAGGTTTTACATTGTGTTTAACGAGTCAGTTATTTTTCATAAATTTATTTCCTCACACCTCCACACAGATTCCTCACATTTTCTAACTTCCACCTCCTTTGAGACACACACACGCACACACATATATATGTACAAATGCATACAAACATATATATTATATATACATATATATGTATGTATATATATTTATATGTATGTATATATATATATATATGTATATATACATATTATATATAAATATATACATATACATATATACATATATATATACATATATACATAAACATATATATATGTATATATGTGCATATATATAATATATATAAACACAAATATTTATACACACATATTCATACACACACATACATATACATACACATGCACATAAATATATATATGTACATATGTATATATAATATACATATGTACATATATATATAATATATATATATATATATATATATATATATAATATATATATATAAATATATATATATATATATGTACGTATGTATATGTATATATACATACACACACACACACTCACACACATATAGATACAGAACATACATTACTATAGTAGTAGTAGTAGTAGTAGTAGTAGTAGTAGTAGTAGTAGTAGTAGTATAAAGAAAATGGAGAGTTTGACTACACCAAAATCAATTTATTTACATAACTGTTGATTAGACATAGATGTATACATACATGCATATATAGACATATATATATGTGTGAGGTTATATGCATACACACACACATATATGCATATATACATACATATACATACATATATACACACCTACATATATACACAGATGCATGCATACATATATACATCCACACACATACATGTATGTATATATATACACACACACACACCTACATAAGGTCATCAGCTAAACGTTTAATCAAACCATTATTGACATTAAATTCAAAAAAAAAACTCTTCAAAAATTAAAAGCTGACAACAACAACAGCAGCAACAACTACGAAACCATAATTTGGTTGCCGGAAGGTTCCAAATGACGAAGCCTGTTATCATATCTCTCCAACTGGAGACATCATTCTTAAAACTCTTCTCTCAATATTTCCATCATTATTCCAATGTTTTTTTTACCATTTATTCTTCCTCTATAACCTTTTTTTTTTCTTCTCTCTTTTAGCAATGAAATTGGTTTCTAGAATGTTCTTTGCATTCTTGAAACGTGACAATTTTCTTATTTCTTCAGAAGAACATCGAAACTTGTTCTGTATCAAACATATTTGTCTTGCTTTTCAATTTTCATTTTTCATCTTTACTTTATTTCGTTTATTTTATCAAATTTTCTCTAATTTTCTCTCATCTCCAAATATTTTGTTTGTACTGTTTTAGTTATTGTTGTTGTTGTTGTTGTTGTTGTTCTTCTTCTTCTTCTTCTTCTTCTTCTTCTTCTTCTCCTCCTCCTCTTTCTTTTTCTTCTTCTTCTTCTTCTCTTTATTATTATTGTTTATTATGTTGTTGTTGTTGTTGTTGTTTTGTTGTTATTATTATTATTATTATTATTATTATTATTATTTTATTGAGTGAGAGAGCAGTTCATGCCATCAAAGTGACACTGGGGTACAAATATACAAAGCCCAGTATACCTTTCATGACTACCCGTCTGATAAGGGTAC